>NC_057718.1:22638814-22665630 GCF_004010195.1 Chiloscyllium plagiosum | reverse complement strand
GGGGAGGCTGCAGAAGGATCTAGACAGTTTGGGAGAGTGGTCCAGGAAATGGCTGATGGAATTTAACGTGAGCAAGTTCGAGGTCTTGCACTTTGGCAAAAAGAATAAAAGCATAGACTACTTTCTAAATGGTGAGAACATTAATAAAGCCAAAGCACAAAGGGATCTGGGAGTGCTAGTCGAGGATTCTCTAAAGGTAAACATGCAGGTTGAGTCCGTGATTAAGAAAGCGAATGCAATGTTGTCTCTTATCTCAAGAGGGTTGGAATATAAAAGCAGAGATGTACTACTAAGACTTTATAAAGCTCTGGTTAGGCTCCATTTGGAGTACTGTGTCCAGTTTTGGTCCCCACACCTCAGGAAGGACATATTGGCACTGGAACGTGTCCAGCGGAGATTCACACGGATGATCCCTGGAATGACAGGTCTAACATATGAGGAACGGCTGAGGATATTGGGATTGTATTCGTTGGAGTTTAGAAGATTAAGGGGAGATTTAATAGAGACGTACAAAATAATACATGGCTTGGAAAAGATGGATGCTAGGAAATTGTTTCCGTTAGACGAGGAGACTAGGACCCGTGGACACAGCCTTAGAATTAGAATGGGGTCATTTCAGAACAGAAATGCGGAGACATTTCTTCAGCCAGAGAGTGGTGGGCCTGTGGAATTCATTGCCACGGAGTGCAGTGGAAGCCGGGACGCTAAATGTCTTCAAGGCCGAGATTGTTAGATTCTTGTTGTCTAGAGGAATTAAGGGCTACGGGGAGAACGCTGGTAAGTGGAGCTGAAATGCGCATCAGCCATGATTGAATGGCGGAGTGGACTCGATGGGCCGAATGGCCTTACTTCCACTCCTATGTTTTATGGTCTTATGGTCTTATAATAACCGAGGTAAAAACAATGACTGCAGATGCTGGAAACCAGATTCTGGATTAGTGGTGCTGGAAGAGCACACAGTTCAGGCAGCATCCAAGGAGCTTCGAAATCGACGTTTCGGGCAAAAGCCCTTCCTGATGAAGGGCTTTTGCCCGAAACGTCGATTTCAAAGCTCCTTGGATGCTGCCTGAACTACTGTGCTCTTCCAGCACCACTAATCCAGAATCATCTAATAACCGTCAACTCCACTTCCCTGCCTTTTCTCCATAATCCTTGATTCCCTTACTGATAACTTGCTTCCTATGTTTGAGTCATCACAAACTTGGTTATAATACATTTACTTCCACCATCCAAGCAATTAATATATATTGTAAATAAATGTGGGTGCTGCACTGATCTCTGTGACACTGCACTAGTTATTACTGCCTTCCTAAAAACTCCTGCTGCCCATCCCAGCTTCTATTAGTCATTCTTTTGTAATATTCTACCCCCAACACCATGGGGGTAGAGTATTACAAACCTTATGTATGGTACCTTACTGAATGCCTTTTGGAAATGCAAATGTATTACATCTACTGGTTCCCCATAATCCATCTGACTTGTTAACCCTTCAAAAAATAATAATAAATGTGTCAGGCATGATTTCCCCTTCATGAAGCCATGCTGACTCTGCCTGACAATATTACGTTTCCTACACACTGTGCGATTATATCCTTCATAATGGCTTCTAACAGTTTCCCAATGGCAGATGTTGAAAAAACAGATATGTACTACCATTTTTTAGTTTCCCTCCATTTTGAATGAGAGTATAACATTGGCAGTTTTGCAGTCTCTGGGAATTTTCGAGTATCTAAGGATTTGTGGAAGATTACTGCAATTGCATTCACTATCTCTCTAGCTACTTTATTTAATATCCTATGATGCATCCAGTTGGGTCCAGGGGCCTACTGGCCTTTAGCCCCTTCAGATTCCCCGATTTGCTTTTCTCTCTCATGACAGTTAATACATTTATTTGCACCCTTGCTTTAACCCCTTAATAATTTGGTATTATTTAAATGCTATTAAAAAAAACTCTGAAGAATAATTACAAGTATTTATTCAACTCCTCTGTCATTCCCTGGTTTCCCATTATTATTTCCCCAGCCTCATTTTTAAAGTGGCTGATGATCACTTTGTCCTCCCCTTTCTTTTTTATATATTAAAAAAAGCTCTTGCTTTGTATGTTTACATTACTTGCTAGTTTGCCCAGAAGGCTATTTTCTCTCTTATTTATTAAAACTTCACCAGTCCTGTAGCATACCACTATTATTTGTCACATTGTATTTTATTTTTAAAAATTGATACTATTTAAGGTAGTGAAATATTATTTTGTGATATTCCTTACTAGTGTGCCATTTAAGTTGCCAAAAGTGTACAGTAGAAGTATGGGACAACAAAAGCCAGAGAGCTGGCAGTTGGCTGAGTTATATGAGCCAACCAGATGATGGCGACATCACCAAAGATCCACTCTGATGAGCTTGTTATCAGCATAACATCAACATGTTGCCAACATCTATGATATTAGGATGTCAACAAGTGAGAAGACACCAAGCTGCTGAGATTGGAGTCAATGCATGGGATGTCCCTGCTGCTGACCAGAATGCTAGAGACAAGCAGTCAGGTAGGGCACAGAGAAAGCAGACATCAAGAGAATTTACCCTGCAGCAGAAAAGAGCATCCACCGGAAGGAAAAAAAATTCAGGCAACCCATTCATCTGTACAAAATGGACTGCCACTCACAAATCGATCTGTACAGCCACAACAAATGATGTTCTGTACAAAGATAATGTCCATCCTAGATACAGTTCATTGCCTCCCAAGATGGATGGATGTCAACCAAACCAATACAATTTCAATAAATGACATTGATGAACAGTATAAGCTCAATAATTAAACTACATAATGTTGTACTTTGCAGTATTGCAGGTAATATATTTAGGGAAGAAACATTGATAGCGTTACTATCATGCACAAATTATTATGATGTACGATACCACAATGCAAGTCATTCTAACAAGCTTTGAAGCAAGTTTTCCACTTTAAAATATTTTCACTGGTTATTTCCTTACCTTTCTACATATATGCTTTTCCCCGTGCCCAATGCATATAAGCTGCTTAATATTCTGTAGCCAGAAACTTGTACATCATCCACTGAAAAAGAAGAGTGCCACCAGCACAACATTAATTCTCAGTTTCATATTAATAGAAATTAGAAAATATCTTCCTTCCATGCACTCTCATGAAATCACAATTTATTATTGATATCCCTGAGGTTGGGAATGCTTTGTGATAACACAAGGATGCTCTTTAACCATGTTCAGACCTTGGTTATAGCTTATCCTGAAAGTACTTCCATTGTATTACAGGTCATTAGTAAATGAGTTAAAATAGTAGCACTCCACACTAGAAAACAGAATCTAAACATATGTATCCAACAAAATCTGCTTTTCTGGCATCACCAATTTTACACTGTAGAAATCAGTTATGGGAAAGCATGATTTTTATATTAGCGCCTCATTTCTTTGAGCCTTCAGCTTTGTCTCCAAAGTAGCATATTCGAAAAAATTATCTTTATATTAAACACTTGATTTAAAGTGATCTGTAACAACTGAGCACACTGAAACAATATTAAAGAACTGCTTAGTATTGTGCTTATTTTTACATACTGTTGACAATTTGTCATGTTCTCTCTAATATCAATAATCAGAAGCTCTGCATTAGCACAATCCCTTCATAAACAGTCACTTGGTACAAAAAATTTTGAATGTTATTGAGAATATTACTAAAGTTTTTTTTTCAGTGAACAGGACAAAAGCATGAATGCCAAATTGAAAACGATCGTAACAATTTATACTACACCAGAGATGGCTGATTGAGTCAACAAGAAAGGAAATACTGTATCAGCTTCCTGGGTAATTCAGAAAAGGTGTAAGGTATGAACATATTCCTTTGTCTGCAGAGGAAAAACTCCTTAGTGTGAAGCTATGTCACTAATAGAAAGCATACATAAACCGTGTTATGAGCTCGACTGATTATCCTAAGTTGGTTGTTAATGTTAATATTAGGGCACTTAGGAGGTTCAGCAAATTTTACCCATTCTTGAAATCAAATCCAACAGTAGACATTTTGTTTGAAGTTTTGCAAGCAAAGAATGGTTGAGTGTGACATGTGGGAACATTTTGTTTGATTTGATTAACAAGTTATTGGGCTTACATAGCTTGCATTGCACTGAAATACACATAAGTTTGTCCAATTATCTGGTAGGCAAAACATTCTTTAGGGACTGACAACAGCATATTGTTATTAGAAAATACCATTGGCATTACCACTGCACATTAGTAGAATGAACTGGCTTGTTCAGTTACTCAAATCTTTTTAGCTACTTTGCCTTTCCAGACTAACTTACGTCAGACTGAGTAAAAAAAATCACATAACACCAGGTTATAGTCCAACAGGTTTATTTGGAAGCACTAGCTTTCAGCATTGCTCCTTCATCAGGCGGCTGTGGAATAAAGGGTTAGGTGTTATGAGATTTTTAACTTTGTCCACCCCAGAACAACACCAGCTCCTCCACATTAAGTTAGATTGGGCACTTCCCAGTTTTGAAAGTGACACTCTTTGGCCCATTTGCAATTTTGCACAATAAACAGCAAACAATTATCTTATCAGGATAGACAGTACCCTGCAGGGCTTTGGCAAGTTGCCTCTCTTATAATAATCCTGTTACATTGGAACGCAAGCAGCTGTTAGATTTATACTCCATTCCATACTTGCTTTTTTTTGCATGGGGGTGGGGTGGGGCGTAGGTAAGTGGTGGTAGTAGAGGGAGAGCCCAAACACAGTTGTTTTTGAACATGAGCATTAGGTTACTCACTGCCATTTATATAATTGGATACTCGCTGTCGTTACTTACTTGGATTAATTATCTCATACCATTCAAAGAAAAATAGGTGACTGTGTTTATTGAATCAGACAGAGCAAGGACAGATTAATCTGGGAGACAGAAGAGTTCGTCCAAAGGGAAAAATTGCTTGTCCACTACTATTCTGTTGAATGGGGAGATAGGCAGATCGATCGGAATGATGAGATGGGAACTTATGTATCGAATTGAGCTGTTGCAGCCAGTTGGATAAATCTACAAGACAATCTGCAATTGGAGTCCATGGGAGCAAATGATCCATCATTAACATTTGTGTGTTTTTCAGCTTTTATGCATCTCTGCCTATACAATGATATGCAACATTTATTGGTGATATGCTGAAGGAATCAAGAATTGCTGATATCCTCTTGTTAAACACTTTCAGTTAAGCTCATGTTCTCATGTAGTCTGAATATAAAGCCCTCAGCTAATTATATTTTAAAGTACTACAATTAAAGTGGGAATTAAAGGAGTATTTTCTTCATGATTATAGATTAGATTAGATTAGATTAGATTCCCTACAGTGTGGAACCAGACTAAAATCATAGAATGATTACAGCAGAGAAGGAGGCCATTCAGTCTGTCATGCCTGTGCTAGTTTTCTGAAAGAGCAATTCATCCACCCAGGAGTGGTGGCCACTGCTGTTGCGACAGACAGTTCCACAAGGCTAAAAAATTGCGCTAAGTCCAGGTTGGATCTCAGCAAGGGAGATGAAAGGATTTTAGTGGGCCAAGTTTAAGAGGCTGGAGGTGGGTTAAAAGATGCGATCATCTGGAAAGGGAGGAGATAGGGCCTTTGATGGGCACAGGGAACTTGCAAAGGAATATAGCACCCCACTCTCTTTATCTGACACTAATCATTAATTGACAACTTAAAGGCCTCAATAGGCTAAAGGGTTTTCCAATGTCTCTCCTGCCTTCTGGAAGGTTTTAGGCAGTCGGTAATGGGGCGTGTAGGAAGTGGGGAAGGTCCCCTGTTGGATCCAATGTGCCGCCTGCATTTAAACACATCAATGAGGGAGCACAGAACCAAACCCATGCTACAGTGTAACCCAGTCTGAGAGCATCTACACTGAAAAGAGGAATTATTGTAAGCTTTTCATTTGGTGATGCAGAGTTAAATTGCCAAAACAAAAAGGCTGTGGTGATATGTTAGATTTGATCTCTCATGGGATTACTGAAATACAACAAGACAAAAGAATGGAAGCGTACAGATCAGATCTTCTCCAAACTGGTGCTGTCCAATGTGTTCAAACAACGATGATAAGACAGGCAGCAGTGCCACTGTGGTGTAATTGATGATCTGGGTAACTCCCTTTGGCTGTGTCCGTGTGTGAGTGAATTGACCCAGTTTAAGGTTCTCTATGGTCTTTTCCAAATCCTCTGCCGCATTCTCAAAAAAGGCTCGTAACGCCAACTTAACAGACTCCAGGCCAGTCTTCATCACCGTTCTGTGTAAAACAAGATCATCACAAAGAGGTGGTCAAAAATCATGCTGAGCTTTAATGAGTGACCACAAATCATCATCTGTCTCTACATTAACAAAAGCACTCCATGTAACATCTGTAAGATTGTATATTCATATCTGAGAAGCTTGAGCTGGAATTTGGAGGTTCCTTCGGTGCTGAAAGACCCAGCACTGGGAAGGGGCAGGTGCTGAAAGACACCTGATCTGTACTTGTCTCCGATACCCTACCCCATCCTGCCATCATTCAGCTTTAATCTGGGGCAGCACTATGGTCCATTACCTTGGTTAACGAAATGCCAGCAACACAAACTGCTCCCATTTGCACTGGTGGCATGAGGAACTGACTGGCCTGCAGTAATCGACAGGTGGGCATTCCATCACTGTGGTCCTCAATCATGAAGAGGGTTTGATGTTGGTAACGTATATACCTGAGGGGCATTTGATTCATCAGCCCAACCCATAGCACTGACAGAGAGTGGGAGGGACAATTCCCCATTAGTTCTCCAGGAAAGACCTCTCAGCTGACAAATCCTAGCCCATGCATTTCCTGTCTTGAAGTATAACTTTGCTGCATCCTAACCCAACAAGACAGCTGTTGTACAGCAAGTATCAAAAAAACAATTGGAGGTGTCCAGGAGGAACAGTTGCAGAATAATAATTTGTCTCACCTGGTCCAAAAACTTCACTAAAATTGAATTTCTGCATTTAGAAAATTGCACAAATTCTTTAAGTTTCTTCCAAAGGTATTCTTTGGTGGCCCGTCATCTTAGCTTAAAGGGCAGCAAATCCATATGCATTGTTGGATTCAAAATAACATTTAACGTACAAATAGAAAACATAATTTTATGGAAAGATTTTGCTCTTCAAACTGGTGTGAACATGCTGAGTGCTTTCCTGAAGGCACTCATTCAATGTGAAGTCTCGGGCTGCCTGAAATTATCAGGTCCTTTCATTTGTGGATTTCTAGGAACAAAGGAAACTAGCTAAAACCAGAAAAGACACAGAAGATAAACCTCCCTCTCTCTTACCAGAAAACATGCCCTGCCTCCTCTTCCACCCAGATGGACTCAAGTAATCAGCACAACTTGTGGCACAGTCAAGTGTAGTTTACAATCTCAAAGCACACACAGGTTTATAATTGAGATCTTCCATTCTATATACAATACAATATTGAAGTGTAACATAAACTCTGCTGTGAAGGTCCAGCTCAAGTTGCTCCCCTTATGTGAGAAGAGGCTGGAAGCTGATTTTAACTTGAGGCCCACAAGAGGCGATCAGCCAATGTTCATTCTGGCAGCATCTCTTAGGAGACAGTAGCTAAGCAAGTCGATACTCATTTATCTAAACAAAACTAGTCAAGTGGTTTACCTGGCATCCAAAGTCTGGCCCAATATGTGAAGACAGTTTACAATTGATGTGGCATCATTTCCTGCATTAAAAACAAAATTGACTTACAATTGCTGCAAAAATGGATTATGATTTGCTGATCTGTCCAAAACCAGAACTACAATGGTGGTGTCGCAAGTTACATGACAACAAATAATGTTTGCTGTGGTGCAGAGTGAAGTACCTGGCAAATACAACAAATTTTAAGCCTGTACCTTCAGATTTTTACTTAATACTGCCAGCATGAAGAAGCTTTACCATATGTGGAGGGAGACATGCAAGGTAGAGGTTAATAGGTCAATTGCCCTTCTATTTTCAAATCTGATTCCTATTTCTATATTTCCAAGAGTTTAATTTTTGGAAATAAATGCTCTCCAGTCCAATGCCTTCTAGTGATTGTCACTTTCTTTCTAAGAGGTTTCAAAAGTTACAAAATACATAATTATCTGATGTTAGCTTTACATCAAGCACTGGACATTTATGCACTTTACTATATACCACAGTGGCCAGATTTTAAATAATTGTTTTTAAATTAAGTCCAGAGTCTTTGCCTAAACTTGCATGTGTATGTCAGAAAAATGGTAAATATGGCACCTTAAGGGAAATGATATGAACAAAGTGGCTGTTGCCCAATTCATCTCCATAATGACATGGAAGATCGGGGATAATGCCAAGTATATGGCAATTTATAATGTCTTCCCAGAGGCCAACTGTGGGAAAGTGAGGGTAACTCATGTAGAAATTCCAGGTGGCACTGTCCTCAGTTGTGGCATAATACTTACCTTTATAGGAGCCGATCCCTACATAATGACTGGAGGCCCACCCTCGCCATTCATTGTCATGTTGTACATGTTTAGATGGCACCTTGGAGCAACTATTTAGTAGAGACTTTCCTACGGCTACAACAAAGTGCTGAAGGGTCCACTTCTAGGCTGTACAACTCTATGACTCCATGGAGTCAGTGTTAAAAATCACACAACACCAGGTTATAGTCCAGGTTATAGTTTAACTTTGTCCACCCCATTCCAACACCGGCTCCTCCACATTATGGCTTCCATGGAGTTACTAAGCTCAATTGGCTGGACGCTGGTTTGTGACGCAGGGTGATGCCAACAGCGTGGGTTCAATTCCTGTGCTAGCTGAGTCTACTGTGAAGGTCTTGCCTTTTCAACCTTGCCTCTTGCCTGAAGTGTGGTGACCCTCAGGTTCAACTCACCACCAGTCATCTCTCTCTCTCTCTCTCTCTCTCTCTCTCTCTCTCTAATGAGAGGGCAGGACAGTGGTGACTTTATTTTTATTGTCACCTAGTAAGATCACTTACAGGGTCTCCCACCATCACTTCATGTGAGTGAACCACATTGAATCAATAATCACAATTAACTACTCCACTTGGAAACCAAAGGAACAGACTGTCATGCATAGCTCATGGGTATTTGTTATATTATTGATTAACGAAACAGAAGACATTTTCATTGGCACAAATATTTGAAAGACTGTAAAACACAACAGTTGTCACTGGTGTACAAACAAACACTTCTATCAATGGACAGATAAAATATCATGCTTTTTCGATAAATAGTTAAATAATGAATCTTAAATAATCCAGATTTTCAGGAAGAACGGCAGGCAAGCAGACGAAAGATAATTAACCAAAACTGACAGTGACGGAACTGGGCACCATTCTTGTGGAATTGTTGGATTTACTCGCGGGACAGGAAGGGTGGAAAGGAGAGTGGCATCCCTAGGAGTCAAACACACGACATGCTAAACTGGCCGTGCAAATGGGCAAAGCATAAAATCAAAACATACAGATGGTGAGAAAACAATATGGTGCCATGCTTCAGTCGTCAATGCTTTAGCTTACCAAACAGTGATATCCTATGTCTGACAAGCACTCCAAGTTTGCAGAAGAGGCTGAAGTGGAGAGAAGGAAGGACAGTGGGGAAACAAAACAGAAAAAGGAAACGGCTGAAATAAAAGCCTATCGAGTAATGTGACATCATGAAGAAAGAAGTCTTGTAAAAAAAATAGTCAGAACTACACAGCAAGGGACCATCATTGAGCTCCAGGGACACATTGCTGCCTAGATTATGAGTCTGTAACATAAAAGTGCATAGTATATGCAAAGCCAAGAGCAAAGCTTTTATTAAAATGATTCAAGCAGCATCTATGTGTTAATAAAAATAAAAGTTCATTAAAGCAAAAGTGCACTTCTTGTTTTGGTATAAGGTCAGTCAAATTTTACACAAAATGCACAGTAAAATTCGATCAGATACATTGGAACAGGCTTAAGTTCTTTATTTAAAATCTCTTCCCAACCCACGCATTACCTTAGTTCTTTCAGGGTCACTGACCTCTCATCTCACATCATTCTCTGACTGAGAACCGGCGAACGTGGCCGGCTCTAAGCTGTTGACCATCATCCTACAGAGTCAGCTGCAAAAGGGAATGGCAGCTGAGGGAGAACAACTTATCTCTAATTGTCCCAGGAGAAGCACTCAGTCTTCTCTCTGAACTCCTTCTTGTTGACCCGCCCAAGAGCAAAATTTCAATTGTAATGTGGAACCAATTGGGATATATCCCTCATGAATACAGCATGTTGATACAATCATATGTATCAAGAGAAATGAATTTTCCTCCCATGCTGCAAGATTTTACTTGGATTGATTTGTAGCTGAATTGGTTTTCAAAATATATATTTAAAACAGTGAAGAAATACCACTTAATTTGCAAAAATGTACAGCTTTTTAAACATAAAATAAAAATATTCTCCACATTAATTACTAAATTTACCTATTTTACTCACATCATTTCTTCTGAAGAAACTGTTCAACATTTACCAAGTTTTCTCAATAGGTGGCAATCTAATCACATGGTAATAACTGTCCAGCTGTGCATCAGCATTCCCTCTTGGAAATGCAATTTATAATAAAAAATATTTACATGTTTATTTAAAATTCCTTCATCTGATTTTTAATAATAAATTATTATCCCATTTAACAGATTCATATCTTTGTTTTATTAATGGGCAAAGGGATTTAATGCAAATATATGAATACTTTCTTTCTTAATAAATTATATTGCAGTATCAACCCATAATGTGCATTTGTATTTTCATTAATGCAGTAATGATAATTAATGCATTATTGATATTTTGCCAAAATAAATATTAATAGGTTTCTTACCAAGATTTTTTTAAAATCATAGACTTGAGTATGGACATTCTAATAATTGATTAGCATTTAAATGAAGGAATGGATTGTTTCTCGTGGCCAGTTAAAGAATATCTGGCAATTTAGTTGATTCCCCCACAAGCTGTAGAAGCTGGGTCATTGAATTTATTCATGGTTGGCCTCGATCAATTCTTCAAAGACAAGGGAGTCAAGATCACAGAAGGAGGCAGAAAGGAAAATGGAGTTGAGTCAGTAATTGGATCACTACGGCCTTAACAAATAACACAACAGACTTGAGGGCCAAAAGTGGAACTCCTGCTCCCAAGTACTACATTATTATGTTCTTCAAAATCCTTGATTAAGATTAGGGTTTCAAAACAAATTGTTGCCTGATCTGTCATCATTAATTCTCATCAATTATATATATTGCTTGTAGAAAAACATCAAAAAATTGCCATATGCTTCCATTTTCTCAGATAAACTTGCAGTTAACTTTTGGTGAGTCATCATCAGCCAACAGAGCTAGCAGATATAGGTGACCTACTTACTTGGCTCTGCAAATAACAGTTTACAAAAATGTTAATTATTACTGAAGAAGGGTCACTGGACTTGAAATATTAACTCATCTTTTTCTCCACAGATGCTGCCAGACCTGCTGACTTTCTCCAGCACTTCCTGTTTTTGTTTCAGATCTTCCATAGCTCTTTTATTTTCTGTTAACTTTTGCTGTTTAAAGTACCATAGAATAGTTTTGCTATGGTGATTGCATTACTTAAATGTGTACTGTGGGCAGTTTTTAAGAAAAGCCTTATGCTTGTGACAGTAGTCTAAAAACCTTGCAGTTGTAAAACTCACATTTCCATCACAGCAAGTCTTGAAATTGAACTCAATGAATATGGAAGTTGTGAGTGTAGTGATTTCAATGAGTATGGCATTGGTGAGCTTTCCCAGAAAGCTGCCAGATCCATTTGGCTCAGCAACATCCTTTGGGGAGAAGAATCTGCCATGCCCTCTCAGTGTGGCCCACATCTGTTCAATACTATGTGGATGTTGTTTAATGCTCTCAGGGCTGCAATAGCAATACATTCCAATAGCCTATTGTTCTTTGTTAGCCTTTACAGTATATGACATGAGACTGTTTGACCTTAATGGACATTGTTGGCTGCACCTAGTCTCTTTTTACAGTTAGCATCCATTGTGTGTACCTTGCCAACTGGAGTCACTGGAAAGTGTTCAGGAGTAGAAACCTAAATTGATAGCTCTCCCTCACTTGCCTAGAGGTGGAGGCCAATGGGTAATCTCAGCATTCTCACCCTTTACTGACAGGAACATGGATTGGAGTATAAGACAATTATCTAATTATAATCCATAAACCCTTTAGAACACAGAACAATACAGCACATTAACAGGCCCTTCGGCCCACAATGTTGTGCCGAACGTGACGCCAAATTTAACTAATCCCTTCTGCCTGCCCTTGGTCCATATCCCTCCACACTTTTCATATTCATGTGCTTATCTAAAAATCCCTTAAGCGCCCCTATCAGATCTGCCTCTACCATCAGCGTGAGTGCATCCTCCAAACTCCTGTCATTTGCTGTTTAAAAAGCTTGCCCTCATGTCTCCTTTGAACTTTCCCCCTACACCTTAAATGCATGTCCCCAACTTTCAGACATTTTCAACTCTGAGAAAAAGATTCTGACCATCAACCCCCTCCATGCATCTCATAATTTTAAAGACTTCTATCAAGTCTCCCCTCAGCCTCCATGACTCAAGAGAAAACAACACAAGTTTTTCTAGCCTTCCTTATAGCTCATACCCTCTAATCCACGCAGATTCCTGCTAAATCTCTTTTGCACCTTCACCAAAGCTTCCACATTTTCTTGTAATGTGGCGACCAGAATTGAACACAATACTCTGTGGCCTAACCAAAGTCTTATAAAGCTGCAACATGACACCCTGACTCTTGTACTCAATTCCCTGACCAATAAAGGCAAGCATGGCCATACACCTTCGTTGTCACCTTATCTACTAGCAGGGATCTATGGACCTGAACCTGAAGATCCCTCTGTACATCAATGCTGTTGGGAGTGCTGCCATTAACTGTATACTTTTCTTTAACATTTGATCACCCAAAGTACAGCACCTCACACATCTCCAGATTAAACTCCATCTGCCATTTTTCTGCCATGTCTGCAACTGATCTATATCTCGCTGTAACCTTTGACAAACCTCTGCACTCTCCACAGCTTCACCAATCTTTGTAGCGTCTGCAAACTTGCTAACCTACTCATCTACATTTCCATCCAAGTCATTTAAGTATGTTACGAACAGAAGAGATGCCAGTACGGGTGTAGTGTAAGTGAGGGCCTTCCTTGGAAGCACATAGCTTCAAATGCAGCGATCCTAAACAATTTTGAATAAGATTAACAAATTGAGCCCAGCCCAAAGATCAACCAGATTGACTTACCCTGGAAATGCATTGAGTAATATTTTGGTTACCTTATACTATCATAGCAAAAGCATAAAAGGAGGCCATTCAGACCATTGGGTCCAGGACAGCTCTCGACAAGAGCAAATCAACAAATCCTACTCCACCTTTACCCCTGGAATATTTTTCTCTTCAGCTACTTATCCAATTCTTCTTTGAGAGCCAAGATTCAATCTGCCTCCACCACACTCTCAGGTAAGTGCATTCCAGAGCCTAACCAGTTGCAGCAGAAGAAATGGTTTCCCTCATGTTTTATCACCAATCGCTATAAACTAATGTCCTCTGGTTCTTCATCCCTCTATCAATGGGAACTGTTTCTCTCTACCTAATCTTCTTAATTTTGAACACTTCTGTTAAATTTGCCCTCAATCTTCTTTTCTTAAAAGGCATTTAGTGGATTGGATGCTTTCATGTGTGTCAGTTGCTATTTTGTTGCATTGAGAACTTAATTCAGATTCTAGAGTCAAGAAGATCTGTCTCTGAAGTAGAACCCCTCAGGAAGACAGCTGTAAAGATGATGTGAAAAATGGGAACTGCCTTGATTCAAAAACAGCTCACATTTCAACTGACCAAGCAGACAGCTAGGTAAGACACAATGCTGCACACCTTTCATGTCAACTAAAACACAATGTATCTGTTCAATATGAATAAAAGGCAAGTTGAATGTGTACCATTACAGGTTGTGTTGACTTATTTGTCACAATTATTAAACATTTTCAAAAGTTTTCAAAATCTGCAAGAGTCTGGACAGAGTACCATTCCTGCTTGTAAAAGAATCAAGAATAAGAGGATACAGACTTAAAGTCATTTGCAAAAGAAGCAAATTGATGTGAGAAAAAACTTCTTCACAGAACAATAATTAGATTAGATTTTAGATTAGATTAGATTACTTTACAGTGTGGAAACAGGCCCTTCGGCCCAACAAGTCCACACCGACCCGCCGAAGCGCACCCACCCAGACCCATTCCCCTACATTTACCCCTGCACCTAACACTACAGGCAATTTAGCGTGGCCAATTCACCTAACCTGCACATTTTTTGGAGTGTGGGAGGAAACCGGAGCACCCGGAGGAAACCCACGCAGACACGGGGAGAATGTGCAAACTCCACACAGTCGGTCGCCTGAGGCGGGAATTGAACCCGGGTCTCTGGCGATGTGAGGCAGCAGTGCTAACCACTGTGCCACCGTGCCGCCCACAATGGTATGGAATGTGTTATGCATAAGCGTGATGGATGCTGGTTTAACTGAAGCATTCAAGAGGACACTGGACAGTTAGTTAAATAGAAACAATATGCAAGGGTATGAGGAAGTGGCTAGGAGAAAGTGAGGACTGCAGATGCTGGAGATCAGAGCTGAAAATGTGTTGCTGGAAAAGCGCAGCAGGTAAGGCAGCCTCCAAGGAGCAGGAGAATCGACGTTTCGGGCATGAGCCCTTCTTCAGGAAGTGGCACAAAAATGGAACTAGAGTTGCAATGTTCATTTGGAGAGTGAGTACCGATGTGATGGGCCAAATGGCTTCTATCAATTCTGCAATTGCAATGTAGACCTGTAAATTTGGAACTGAGTATAATCCGCCTTTCTCTAAAATACCTTTCTTTCATGCCATGGTAATAAGCAAATCATACTGCGGAGCATGACACATACCGCCACTCAACAACTCATTGAAAAAGAATAAGCCAGCATTACCTTGTTACCATCTCCTTTTCCTTGTTAGATGCATGGCCCCCACTACTGAGAGGGTTACTTGCAGTAGACAGGAAATAGAGGCGATGGTTCTTAAAATATTGATCAATTAGAGGTAGAACAACCTGCAAAAATGAGCAACATTTAGTGCGCATGTTAAACATCCATCAGTTAATTAACTACAGGATAAGGAAATCAGGATATACTCAGTTCACCTTCCATAATGCTGGTTACCAGATGCTGCAATAATGACAGACCTGTTGACTAATCAATCTCTACTACTTAATCTTCAACAGACATTGTGCAGATTTTTGGGAACTAAAGTCACTTAACACTCACCTACCATAAGTTATGTCTCAAATTACCTAGAGCATGCTAAAAACATCACCTTCTGAAAGAAATTGGCCTAATTTTACTTGTGAATCATCTAGTCTCAACTGCTCCTCTCATCTTCCTGGGAAACCTGTCGCATTAATTGGTCACTCTTTCACTGAGCTATTCTTTCATTCATAGTTCATGCATTTGAGATTCAGCTCTAATAATTATCCTGGACACTAATACAAAGTATATTGTGGGTGCACTGGAGCAGGTTTGACCTTACATTGGCAACTCAGAAATTAGGGACTGGATTTTACAGATCTCCACTCACAATCAGTATGGAGATTGAGGGTTGGTGTGGAGGCTTGTTCTGCTCTTCTCCATTCCTGACAGACTGCTCTGCTGTAAATTACTGCTAGAATCAATATTAATTGCTCCAAGGTGAGACTCTACTCCTATCTCAGGAAGAAACCCCATCTTAGAGTTCACTGCCCAACAGATCTGTAGCATCAGAAGAAGCATTGGACAGCTCTGGGACAAGAGACACCCCAAGGAGACCCAGTTGTCCAGGATGAGACTGGGTGAATTCAGTTGTTTGAGGGGGAGCGGGGGGATTAGGGATGGGAGCTGCAGACAAGTTTCAGGGGATCAGGGAGAGGGAGGGCAGATGTGTCAGATGACCTTCAGTGGGGGTTGGGGAGGAGGAAGGAATGATTCTGTACGGGTTCAGGATCTGAAAAAGGAGATTATGATCTCCAACCCTCAGTCAACAAGACTATGCAGCAAAAGTGGCTGGGTGAACCATGTGTCTTGGGTCTCTCCCTGCAGCAGTGGGATGAGGCCTTCCATCCTACCCTTCACCAAACCCACATCCACCCCCACATTAAGGTTCAGGCAAGTCAGGCTCGTGAGCAGATAGACAAGAAGAGTGCCACTGATTGACTTTATCTGTCCCCAGCTTTGAAAGTTGCCAGTGAGTGAGTTCAGTAACATATTGCCCTCATCCTTGCAAACGTTCACTCAACAGCATTTCATACATTTATTTCTCAAACAGCTTCCCCCTTTTAAAATGTTGTACCTTAGCAAAGAACTTGACTTCCTGCTCATGCAGAAATCTTTCTCCTTTACTTGTGGAACAAAGATCTAGAAGCGAGGACAAGACAACACATGATAAAAGAATTAATGTGTATACCATTAAAAACTGAACAAAGTAACAATGTTGGAAATGCTGGGTAATGTGTGCTGTGTTGGAAATAAAAAGCAGAAATTACTGAAGGAACTTTTCTGAAGAATTATGTTAGACTTAAAATGTTAATTCTGTTTCTCTCTCCACGAACGCTGCCAGACCTGCTGAGTTTATTCAGCGCTTTGTTTTTTTCAAATATCGAACATCCGCAATACTTCACTTTTATCTGTGTGTTGAGTCAGGACGTGGCATAAAGAGAAATAATTCTAATTGCACAAGAACAGACTGTGTAACAACAAGCACCATGCTACATTATACCAGAGAAAATAAAATGGAGATTCACATTTCCCATAAAACATATCTTTGTTGCAAGTGTCAATGGCTAGGCTTGTAGTAAATTTCATCTTTCGGTCAGAGGCTGGGGTTGAAATCTTGTCCTAGGACTTCAGCAAAAAAATCTAGACTAGCAATACTGAGGGAGCACAGCACTCTTGGAGGTGCATTATATTTGGATGAAATATCAAACAGAGGCTCCATCAAGTAGACATAAAAGATCCCATTGGTACTATTTTGAACAGGAGCAGGAGAGTTATCCCTGGTGTCCTGGACAACATTTATTGCTCAATCAACCTCTCTGAAACAGATTATTTGGTCATCATCAAACTGGTATTTATGGGATTTTGATGTGCCCATACTGGCTGCCACACTTCCTCCTTTACAAAGTTGATTACATTTCAAAGAAGCACTTCATTAGCTGGAAGACACTTCCATTGGACATGAAAAACACTGTGCGTACACAAGTTTATTTTCTTCTATTTCGAAGAAGGGCCAGCAAGTTATCCCCAGTGTTCTGAACAATATTGATCTTTCAATCTTTTCAATTAAAATCCACTAGCAGGTCATTTTCACATTGCTACTTGTGAGAGCTTGCCCCGTGTAAACTGTTGTCTGCATTTCTCACATTACAACAGTGACCACAATTCCACCATACTTCACTGGCTAAAAAACAATGCTAAAAGCAATGTAAATGTAAATGAAAGTTTCGCTTTACTACTTTTGTAACACCACTGTACTATAAGTGGAAGGAGGAAAACTTCACAAGGTTGAGTCTGTTACATTATTAAAAATCATTTAATCATTCCTGTGCTGGAATTTACAGCCCAATTGGTCCACACTAGTGGCTAGGTTCCGCATGAACCTCCCCATATTTTTCACTCATTCTGCGTTGGTTCAACAAGAAATCTCTACCTTGCAAAATGCAAACATGGATGCCACATTAAGCTTCTGTGGCATCCAAAATATCAGAATCTAACATATTAATAACAGTAAATATGCATTTTACCAAACTGCAATATGTAATCATGTGCCTGATCAACATATTTGATGAGTTGTTGCAGGAAGCTGTAAGCAAATCTTTTTTCAATGGAAGGGGTGTCCAACTCCATCTCTTTTAAACCCCTGGAAATATAAAAAAAAAATAGTCTTAGGATTTTGCTTTCCTATGCTGCTACCTCTTGTTTAAAATATACAAGGTGTTGCGAAAGACATACTCATGTCAAAAAGTTGACCGAAATCAGTTAAAGAACTCTCAATCGGGATTGTTCATCAGAGCCATCATATCAACTGTCACAAGCATGCACTTACAAAATTATTTGAAGAGGATGAAATGGGAAAGGGCAACACAAACAACAGGCTTATTCTCGTGTTGCTAATAACCTGTACAGGGCTGCCAATTCACTGAGAATAATAACAAGGTTAAATTCCCGCTCAAGCCACATTGTTGCCTGCCAAGTGACAGGTGAATTAGAGTGAGTGATGGAGTTGAGTGAGGTGATGATGAGCTATTCTGGAGTTACCAGCATTTGTATGACCCCTAACGTTCTTCTGGATGGTGATGCAGAGGAACAGAATGTGTATGAGAAAGAGAAGGAAGCCACTGAAAGGTCCTTGGGGAGCTCACTTGCACTTAAAAAGATGCAGATTGTTAAGGTTAGACTTATTCCCTTTTTGCCTGTAGTGTGTATGTATATAAAGCTGGCTGATTACAGCAAATTCCCATTTGAAATTGTGACAAAGCTGCTGCTTTAACAAGATAATGCTGTCCTTGTTTCTTTTCAGAGAGGTTGTAAAAGACACAGACTCCAAAAAGTCAAAGTTGAAGGAGGGCCAATTTGATTATAGCTAACAGATAATTCCTCAGGCAACAAGCTTTCAAGTTTTTGAAAAAAAAACACTTGTACAATGAAAGGGGAGTGATGAAGGGCCTTTGCCTGAAACGTCGATCTTCTTGCTCCTCGTTTGCTGCCTGACCTGCTGTACTTTTCCAGCACCACTCTAATCTTGATTCTAATGAAAGGGAAGTGGCCAGTTCTCCCAGCTCAGCTTTTCCCTGGTTTGGTTTGGTTTGGTTTTACCACGGTAGTGTTTTGAAGCTGCTGGAGCCAAAGAAGCAGATCCATGCTGGTACTCTCTCTCTCTCTGACTTTTCTCCTGTAAGACCCTGTGTTTGATTTTACCTTTTGCGCCAAGGGGTATTTATAGGTATTTGTTGCAAGTATTTGGAACAGCATCAATAAGCTGCGATAATCTGATGGATTTTCGGATAAGTGTTGTTATTCTGCATTCTGTTCTCTTTTGTTTGTGTTTCATTCGGTAATCTTGTAAATAAAGTCTGTTTGGTTTAAAACTAAGTGGTTTCACCACCTGCATCACTCCTGGAATATCTGCATTACACCTGCCTAAAACAACTTGCAAAGTTAGGATCTGGGCTACGTTCTTGAAATGTTTACAGGGGATCTAGCTTGGTGCATAACAAAATGCAGAGGGAACTCAAAATATAAAGCATCAGAGGTAGTATAATTACACTATTCTTTCTCACCATTTCTGAACCATCAGCTGCAAACCACACTCATATATAGCAGCTGTCTAGGATTGGTGGCACTAAGGTGCACATGACACTGTTATTTTTAAAATAGCCTTCGTGTTGTTTCGCTTCATTCACTTGTGCTTTTGCTTTATTTTTATACCATTTTGTTTCTCAGGTGCCCTGTTGCAATTGGGTATTGCGGTTGTCCACCCAAATATCATTATTAAAATCAATGAGTCTTTTTTTTTAAATGGGAATCACAATCTGACATATTGAAGGTGAAGGAGCACCAAGTGAGCCAGCCTTCACAAGAGGGATTCTATACTGCCCTCTTTGCCAACAAATAGTGGGGTAAATGCTTTAGTTTTTTAATTCATTCGTGGTATGTGGACTCCATTGGCTGGGCCAGTACCCTTGAGAAGGTGGTGGTGAGTTGCCATGTTGAATTGCTGCAGTCCATTTTTTTCCAGATAGACCTATAATGCTATGAGGGATGGAGTGCCAGGATTTTAATACAGTAACACCAAAGGAATTGTGACAAATTTCCAAGTCAAAACGATACGTTCCACAAGTAGAGATTCCTATTCACCAAAGAGATCTAATGGTGCTAATATGATCTATGAATGTCCAAATAATCAGTGCATAGTACAGTTCTTCAGGAGCGCCCCATCACAGAACCCCATACTCTCTAAAATGGCACTGACTCTCTGATAGCAAATTCTGTTTCTGACGTTGCACTAAGCAGTTCAGAAGGATTCTGGTGAACAGGGATGATTTGTCACAAAATTGTGGAGAGCTCTGTTCTACCCATAGAGGCATCTTTGTGGGCTAGTTGGATGGTTCTACAACAATGACTGAACCAATCATGGTTGTTACAATTGTTGATCTTATTTACATTTCCAAGGATGCCCTTTCCATCGCTAGTGATCTGCGTCAGCTCTGGCACGGTAGTCACCAAGATTAACTAACTTGTCTGACATTGGTATCGTAGGTAATCTAGGAATGGAGAACATCATAGAAGTTACACGTAAGTCTAATTAACTAACCATAAGATTGGATGGGTCTTCAAAAGCATCTATGTCTCGGTATGCCATGCTGTCAGTGATACTTCCATTGGAAGCCAGCCTAGTCTCATTGCCCAGAATGCTATCAACCATTGTCCCATTGTCCCATTAACTACCCACCACCTACAGTAGCCCACAAATGGATCTGTGCCACCAGCTGCTTTAATATCTGCACCTACCACGCAGCAGATGGTGTGCATATCTAATGCTTAACCCCCTGTCTTCAACAGTAACAGGAAAAATGCAACTTCACAGGAAAATAATTAGAATATCCAGGTATATTTCAAAACAAAGACCACCTGAAATGGCTGAATGTGGGTGAATGTCCTTGGCTGCCCCTGATTATGCATATAAAAGAATGTCCAGATTTTTCGATGTTCAGATAGCTATTTCTGCAAAGTAAGTGAGAGATGCATTTTGGGACACTGCAAAATCCCCACAGTTTGAAGATTCCACTGTGCAATTATCTAGTGCCTGGAACCCTCTAATAACAGCCATCCAAACTGAACAACTTGGAGGGTTCTGTTGTAGTTAACTCAACAGTTGCCCTGCAATTTTCCTGCTACTGTTGACCACAGGGGGTTATGTCTATTAATTAACCAACTTCATTCAAGTAGAGAACAGTCCCCTCAACTTACTGTATACCCCCAGACCTATACCATCCCCCAAACCTTTTACATTCTTGAACCCTGACCTAATACTCACCTCACCTCCCAGAACTCAACACTCATCCCTCTGCTACTGGACCTGACAACTCACCCCATCATCAGACCATCAACCCCTTCACCTCCCAGGACCTAATAATTCCCTCACTACCCCAGACCCAACACCACCTTTCCCTCCATTGGACATTCAGCACATTCCATTCCCAACCCCATCCTGACACTCCCCTCAGAGGGTCCAATAATACCCACCTGCTTGGCCTGACACCCGTCCCCTGTGACCTAACAATTCTGACATTTCCTTCCAAAAATAAAAATCTATTTATCATTAAAACCAATATCTGCCTCACAATTCAGTGCAGATTTTGAAAATTTTTTTTGGGTTATTTTAAACCTCTTCCCTTAATTATACCAGTTTTTTTCTGGTGAATCTGTCCTTTCTCTGACATGTGATCCACGAACTTGATACACATCAGCATCACAGACAAGAAAATATACAAGAGGACACCGGGATGTTCCTCACTACAATGCTTCTGATCAATTCCACATCTCCACCAAAGACTGTATGGCTGGAATGGGGAAATTAGAAAATCCTACTGCCTACTTTTGCAACAGAGTGAAGAAGTTGTTTCACAAGTATCAAGTCTTTGCATCATTATGTTTGTAAAACTCCAATACATATTGCTATACGTTCCCCATTAATACAGCTTTTAAAGTTGCCACATAATAGGGAGTCTGACTTTGATTTTTAAATTGCTTTTCGTAAAATTTGACTCCATAAAATTTGCCATGGGGCGGCACGGTGGCTCAGTGGTTAGCACTGCTGCCTCACAACACCAGGGATCCAGGTTCAATTCCAGCCTTGGGCGACTGTTTGTGTGGAGTTTGCACATTCTCCTCGTGCCTGTGTGGGCTTCCTCCCACAGTCCAAAGACATGCAGGTTAGGTGAATTGACCATGTTAAATTGCTCACAGTGTTCAGGGAGGTGTAGGTTAGGTGCATTAGGGGTAAATGTAGGGGAATGGATCTGGGTGGGTACTCTTTGGAGGGTCAGTGTTATTGGGGTGAAGGACCTGTTTCCACACTGTAGGGATTGTCTGATTATTATAATGTTTTCGTGGCAATGCATCACATTAGTAAATCAGTGGATGGTGTCGAAACAATAACTTTATTATCCTCCTAATACTGGATGTTGTACAAGAACAAAACTTGAAAAGAATTCTGAGGAGTGCATTTAACACCATCCGATATGATGACGTCAAATGGACTTGGATACAGGAATAGCTCTGGAGATTGAAGGAGGTGGACCAACCATCTACACCACCCTCATTATTTTGGTAACAACCTCTTTCATACCAAAGTAACTTGTACCAAGCTGCTATCATGCAATAAGTGTATCTTGTTTAGACTACAAAGTGATTTTCCTCCACAATAGACCAGCCAGGACTTTGAGATCTCGACCCAAAAAGGCAGATGGTGACAACAAATCTCCTGATTTATCTTTCACCAAGGTAACTGTGGTGAGAATCGATGTTGTGAAACTTGAAAGGATTCAGAAAAGATTTACAAGGATGTTGCTAGGGTTGGAGGATTTGAGCTATAAGAGAGGCTGAACAGGCTGGGGCTGTTTTCCTTGGAGCATCGGAGGCTGAGGGGTGACCTTATAGAGGTTTACAAAATTATGAGGGGCATGGATAGGGTAAATAGGCAAAGTCTTTTCCCAGAGGTCGGGGAATCCAGAACTAGAGGGCATAGGTTTAGGGTGAGAGGGGAAAGATAGAAAAGAGACCTATGGGGCAACCTTTTCATGAAAAGGGTGGTACGGGTATGGAATGAGCTGTCAGAGGAAGTGGTAGAGGCTGGTACAGTTGCAACATTTAAGAGGCATTTGGATGGGTATATGAATGGGAAGAGTTTGGAGTGATATGGGCCGGGTGCTGGCAGATGGGACTAGATTGGGTTGGGATATCTGGTCAGCATGGACAGGTTGGACCGAAGGGTCTGTTTCCATGCCGTACATCTCTATGACTCTATACAATACTGGACAGTAATACCTTGACACTGCATAACCATTAATCTGAAGAAACTTGAGGATTTCCTGGGCTTTCTCTCGGTCTCTGGCTTTCTCCTTCGCTGTCAGTGTATCATAAGGCACCAACAAAGGGTGGTTTCCCCCTCCTGAAGGAACAAGAGCAACCGCCAACATTAGAAGGTCGAAGCAACACTTCGGAATATGGTTACAGTCTGTGAAATGTCACCTCCAGCTGAGGTTGAGGCTAAAACTATGACAATATACAAGAGTAGATTAGATAACTGAATGAAGGAAATGGGAACAGCACTGCTGCATGCCTTATGAACAGTAAATGCTGACGTGGACTGGGAGAGCTGACGTTTGCTACCTGAATGTACATAAAATGACAACAACCTTTTCCTGCTTATGAACCTTAGAAAATGGAAGTGCTCAACCAGCAAAGCAATTTATATCTCTGTTTAATAAACTATTTAAATAACATTGCCTATTTTAAGAAAGATTGCTGATTGTAAAGTGGCAGTCATCAGTACAATGGGTGTGAGCCTATGTTAACTCATGCAGAAGATCTCTGATTTTAACCACATTGAAAGAACGCCAACCAAGAAGAAAAAAATCCTCACAGGAAAGAAACACAAATGGAGAAGTCATTCACTCAAATGCACCCCCAGTCCACTATACAGTGTGACAGACAAAGGCCTGGGAGTTGATGTTGTGCTCACTATCAAAACAGGGAAAGGTACATAGGGCAGTGCGATCAGAAAATGGGAGGAAAATTCCAACCGACAAAACTATAATGCCCACCAATGATATAAAATAGCAGATGTAATCTAAAGTAATCAGAAGCCCATACGGGGATTCTTTGAGAGATTTTACGTTACTGGTGGTCACCCATTTTACACTCTGCCCAATTTGACTTTCGATGGTCTCCATGGACTGTAATTCTAAGAGTTACCTGACAAGAGTTATGTTAAACCAGTCCCCCATCGTGTTATTCTTGGGATCAAACAGCAAATGTGGGAGGATGAACCAATGACCATCGGAAGGTCCACTGACACAATGGCCAAAGGTCATTACCTTGCACTCCTCCCAAATATTGCATCACGTGCTGAGTGTTTTATGGTTACATGTCAAATTTACTTTGAAAACTCAGGAGCAGGTCGGTGACCTTCATCAGTAACTTTACCAGCACAGGGCATATATTAAAACAGGTGGCAACAAAATAACATGCAAAACAGATTTACTGTACTGGGAGAGAGAAAAAAAAAGCTAAAGAGCAAGTTCTGATTGCCCTCTGACATTACAGAACAGGTAGTTTGCATTAGCACTGGTGAAGACCTGATTAACTGCCCTCCTGAACTTCAGGGAAAATAGCTCAAAAATAGAGGGCTGTAAAATTTACAGGCTATATTTCTGATACTGAAACATTGGGGACTGGGGGGGGATTTGTTTTCTAGTTTTGATCAAGAAATGCAGGTTAAACTGTACAATGACATTATGAAATGGACTATTCCACAACTTTCAAACAGGTACAGGAGCAACCAAACCTCTCAAATGGATCAAGGTGGGAATAGCCATCAAATCTTGACCAAAATCCTGAATAATAATTCAGCACTCTGCCAGCAGATTCACCAACCTATCAATTCCTTTGAAACATGCATTTAAAACAAAGATGAAACTGCAGAAGTTAAACCCAATGCGTTCCACGAATCTAACAATATCTTAATGATAATGTAGCGTGTCCTGTTACCTTTAACTTCCAATTCATTTTTCTTCTTTTTAGCCCAGATGTTATGATAGTTCTCTGCTAGTAGCTCTGCCATTGCCTGTGATAAATTGCACAGGAACACACAGTCATTGCCATGTTAAAATTAATTTATACTGTGAAACATAAGTTCTTGAGAAGTGCAGGCTGCAACTCTGAGCATTTACTGATCAAACTCAGTTCCCATAAAATGCTTCTCTAAATAAGGAGTAACATGTCTGCATGCTAGCATGAGATGTCTTTATCTTTGAAGACAGATTGAGTAAAGTGGCATATATTCTCTGGAATTTAGAAGCATAATTTGATTTGATTTGATCTGATTTGATTTATTATTGTCACATGGTACAGGGAAAAGTTTTGTTTTGCATGCAGTACAGGCAGATTGTATCATACAAAGTGCATTGGGGTCATAGAACAGAGCGAGGAATACAGTGTTACGGCTGCAGAGAAGATGCACTTAGAGAGAGATCAACATTAAATTTAAAGTTTGAGGGGTCCGCTCAGATGTCTAGTAAGAGCAGGGAAGAAGCTGTTCTTGAATCTCTCTGTACGTGTATACAAACCTTTATATCTTCTGTCCGATGAAAGAGAGTATAATCGGGTGGGAGGGTCTTTGATTATGTCGGTTGCTTTCCTGAGGCAGCAGGAAATATAGATGGAGTCAATGGATAGAAGGCTGGTTTGTGCTATGGGCTCTCTGTAGTTTCTTACAGTCTTGGGAACAGCAGTTGGCAAACCGTGCTGCGATGCATCCAGATAGGATGCTTTTTATGGTGCAGCCATAAAAATTGGTATGAAATGTGATCTTATTGACATATTTTAAACGCTTAGAGATTTGAGTGGATAGATGCTGAAAGGCTATTTCCCCAGCCCAGTAGAATGAGATTTCATGTTAAGAGATTCTCTATTGAGGACTGAGACAAAGAGAAATTTCTTGTGAATCTATGAAATTTTCCTCCTGAGAGTTGTGGATGTTCAGACGATGAGCATATCAAAGTTTTCAACAAGAAAATCTAGTATAATAATTTCAACATCATTGTTCAATTTACAACATGGCACATGCAGGATAAATGTCAGAACAAATTAAGTGGAGTAGGAATAACTTACATGCAGGTCCCTGGAAAGTGTAACATTGCTCATGTCGATCGGCCTTGGGCTGTACCCATGTGCAGAATCTACAGATACCTGAGTAACAAGTGGAAACACCATTGTAAAAGCAAGTGTAAAAAACAGATGGAAATAGTAATCTGCTGCATTTAATTCAATAAAATGAGTAACACAGCAAGAAGGGACAGAAATCAAAGAAGATTGGGGGTGTCTAAATTTGTTTTACACAGTCAGGATACTTATTATTTTCACCTTTATCCTTAGTCTGCCCCAGGACTATTTTTCTGAAGAAGGGCTTATGCCCGAAACGTCGATTCTCCTGTTCCTTTGATGCTGCCTGACCTACTGCACTTTTGCAGCAACATATTTTTCAGCTCTGATCTCCAGCATCTGCAGTCCTCACTTTCACCAAGTTGTGTGATTTTTAGCAACAAACGTGATAGAGAAGGACCTGTGATTGGAGGAGCAGCAAGCAGTTCAGAAGTCAGTGGCAGCAATGAGGAAGTGACTGGTGAAGCTGGGATTGAGGGCTTGCCTTTAGCCAATGTCAGGATCAGGTGACCCATTGCCAAGGCTGGATTCTCGGTCCATCTGGGAAGCGCAGGGAGGTAGCGGGTACAAAAGAGTTTGGAAAGGAAGAATGAGACTGCAAAGGGAGGGGTTTGGAACAAAAGAATGCTACCAATGCAGGGATGGTAATGGAGGCAAGAAGGAGTTTGCAAGAAGTGAACTGGCTGCAGGAGGGGTGTGGGGGAGAGGGGCTGCAGGAGGGGCCTGGGGGG
>NC_057718.1:22625815-22637648 GCF_004010195.1 Chiloscyllium plagiosum | reverse complement strand
GAGGGACACTGAAGGTGGGGCTTGGGGGAGAGGGAGGCTGGAGGAGGGGTGTGAGGGAGTGGGAGGCTGGAGGAGGGGCATGAGGGAGAGGGAGAGGGAGGCTGGAGGAGGGGTGTGAGGGAGAATTCTGGATCGAACTCTAGAAGCTGTCTGTGTCAAAGAGTTTGGGTAGAGAGCATGAGTGTGCCATTGAGTTGAAGGATTAGCTGTGATCATATTAATGGCAAAGCATGCTCAATTAGCTAACTGGTCTATATTTGCTACCTTTCTATTTTAAGATTGAATAAATTGAGGAGCTACTACTATTCTTGGAAAAATTGTAGTAGGTCCTACTGTACCTATCAACATCCATGTCCAATATCCCCAATGCACTGACCAGTAAAGGCAAGTGTACCAAAACCTTCGTCACTACCCTGTCTACCTGCAACTCCACTTTCAAGGAAGTATGAACCTACACCCATGGTCTCTGTTCTAGAACACTCTCCAGGACACTTCCATTAATTGTGTAAGTCCTGCCCTGATTTGCCCTACCAAAATGCAACACCTCACATTTATCTAAACTCCATCAGCCACTCCTCGGCCCATCGTCATTGCTCTGAATATTGGAATTGAGATATCATGTTGTGGACAGGAAATTAGTTACGCCACTTTTAGAATATTGCTTTCAATTCTGGTCTCCCTGCTATAGGAAAGTTGTTGTGAAACTTGAAAAGGTTCAGAACAGATTTTCAAGCATGTTGCCATGGTTGGAGTGTTTGAGCTATAAGAGAGGCTGAATAGGCTGGGGCTGTTTTCCTAGGTTATGGACACTGAGGGACATGGATAGTGTGAATAACCAAGGTCTTTTCCCCAGGATAGGAGAGTCCAAAACTAAAGGGTACAGGTTTAAGGTGAGAGGGGAAATGATTTAAAAGGGACCTAAGTTGCAACATTTTCATTCAGAGAGTGGTACGTGTATGAAATGAGCTGCCAGAGAAAGTGGTTGAGGCTAGGACAATTGCAACATTTAAAAGGCATCTGGATGGGTATCTGAATAGGAAGGGTTTAGGGGGATATAAGTCAAATGCTGGAAAATGGGACTAGATTTATGTTGAATATTTGGTCTGCATGGATAAGTTGGACCGAAAGGTCAGTTTTCATGCTGTACAGCCCCATGCTTTATTTCAATTGTTAAATTTAAATCTGATACTGAGATCCATGATGCGATAAGCAGGGTTGTAACTGCCTGGTTAAAATGTTCCGGTTTTATTTATTTGCAATGGAAATGCATTCACTGTGACATTACTGGCATGTAATGATTTTGTGAACAGTGATGGGTCTTTTTGTGTCAATGTGTATGTCAGTTATAGAGTCATAGAGATATACAGATGGGAACAGACCCTTTGTCCAACTTGTACATGCCGACCAAAATCCTACATAAATCTAGCCCTATTTGCTAGCATTTGGCTCATATCCCTCTAAACCATCCCTAACCATTTACCCATCCAGATGCCTTTTAAATGTTGTAATCATTCCAGCCTCCACCACTTCCTCTGGCAGCTCATTCCATACACACACCATCCTCTGCGTGAAAAAAGTTGCCTATTTTGACTTTTAAACAAACTTGTGTTGCTAAGTTATGCAAGTTGGCTTGTACAAATTTAAGTTGTGTTTTGTATGGGAAATGAATACTTTCCTTGTGTGCTGCAGCGTTATATTTAAGAGTGATTTGATTGATGAGCTCTTCTCATTCTGCTTCTGGGAGAGTCTAAATACAACATATGTCAACACACATAAGTGCAGAAGTATTATTATTACATCCTGAATCAGATAATAAATGAGCTGGTAAGCATAAAAAGGTAGCCTCGAAAATCAAAAAGTGGCCCTTGAAAATATCTCTTCAGGGTGGCTCTCAAAAGTACTTTGAACTCTAGTGTTAAGCCCCTAAATGGTGCACTCATCCACCAGGTGGCCAATTAGTCTGGTAAAGTGACCAATTAACAGCCACTTCCCACCCCCATCATTATTGGGAGATGCTACTATGTGGACAAACAACCAGGAAAACCCTGGCAGCCTGTGTGAGCTTCCAGAGGTTCACACTTTATACCACTTCATGGCTCCTGATGAGATCCCTGGTAACAATGACAGTGCCATAGCAGACACCATTACTGCAGTGTGCACCCCTTGATCTCTGTGGTCTCTCTTCCTGGTCCATACAGGGAAACAAAGGATTTTCAACATCTCAAATTGCAGATGTCTCCTCCATTCTGCAGCATCAGAAATGGCCGCCACCACAATGGCGTTGCCAACATCATGAATGAACCGGTAGCATTGAGATTCAGCTGTCATCCTCAATGCAGCGGTGGCCTCATAATTGGCAGCCACTAGGAAAACACTGCCACTTAGTCCAATCCTCTCATCAGCACAGGATCAACTTCCTACCGCGGGACTTTTTAATTGTTGATAGAATTCAGCCAGATATGTTTTAACCAGCGCCACTGAAACACAGCATTCCAGTATCCAGTTTTTGCTGCCATATTATTTCACTGGTTAGAAGCCTATTTTGTCCATGCCTATTTTACTTAGGAAAATCAGAAAAGGGATGCAGACATATCCCTTAAGGGTTAAGGGTAATATTTAGTATGTAAGCTGTATTAATAGCACTGATTAATAAACAAAAGATTTGCTGGGTTTGCAGGGGACAGTTAAGCTGGTATCTGATAAGAGGTGGTGACACTTCAATGATGATTGAGTGGAGGAACAGGACAACCGGGTGAGGGACAGGATTAGAAAGAGGGCTATATTTTGTTTTTATTCTGATGCTTTTAAAAACTTGGCCAAACACTGTGAGGAAAGTCATTTTCCCAATGCTAACAATGATCATTGAGTCATAAAGATATACAGCATGGAAACAGACCTTTCAGTCCAACTCATCCACACTGACCAGAAATCCTAATCTAGTCCCATTTGCCAGCACTTGGTCCATATCCCTCTAAACCTTTCTTATTCATATACCCATCCAGTTGCTTTTAAATGTTGTAATTGTACCAGCCTCCACCACTTCCTCTGGCAGCTCATTCCATACACACACCACCTCTCACCTTAAACCTGTGCCCTCTAGTTTTGGACTCCGATGTCCAGAAATTCTCCAAACTAAACAGCACAGGCAGTCAGCTGTGACAGTTCACTGCCTGGTCAGACAGACGTTCACCGTTCCTTTTTTTTCTCCTTTCACATAGTACCCATTTTCTCTCTCTTTCTCTCTCTCTTCCTTGTTAAAGTGCCACTGTTTTGATCTTTTTGTTTCCAAAAAGTTCCAAAACAATGCAACAGCTTATAAAACAGTAATTACCGCTCCAAGAGTTCGAGGAAATCAGCTTCAGCACTGAAAAAAACCTCAAAAAAGGAGCAGCCCTTATAGCCGCAAACCTTTTCCCATCCTCCAGTGAGTGTATCAAGTTCCAATTGGTTTTAAGTTGATAAAAAAAAAAGCTAAATGCATTCTAAAACAATTCAGTAGCAATATTGGTCAATGAAGAATTGGTCAATGAAGTTTTTTTCTGTTGGGCTTACCTGACTTGACTGCGATATTCGACGTGTTCTGTTATACAGAACCATGGATTCACCTTCTCTCGTTCGTGCAATTGTCCAGCTCCAGGCAACCATTGTTTTTAGAGACTCCTTTATTGGCCACCGATACACTTCTTTGTCCTGAAATGTTATTGGAACATTCTCATTTAGAATTACATTTTTTTTTAAAAGTATAACGGACGATTTTAAAAGAAATCAAAAATATCCAGCTGGTTTGCCTTCAATTGTCGGAAGTAAGTGATGATATGGTTTTAAGTCCTAACTGGGCGACAGTAAGTCCAAGTCAAGATTACAGAGATTTTTATATCAGGGCAAATTACTGCAGATGCTGGAATCTGTGCTGATAATAAAATATTGTGGAAATCACAGCGGGTCAGGCAGAATCCATGGAGAGAGAGCAAGCTAATGTTTTGAGTCTAGATGACTCTTCATCAGAGCTGATGTGAAATGTGGAGGGGATAGCATTTATGCAATAGTACAGGATAGAGCGCTGGGGGAGAAAGGGTGTTGATAGTGCAGATTAAGTGATTGGAATGTGAGTCGAAAAGTGTGGAGCAGGTACAGTAGGTCAGGCAGCATTGAGAAGCAGGAGAGTCTACGTTTTGGGCATAAGCCTTTCATCATTCCTTATGATGGGCTTATGCCTGAAACGTTGACGCTCCTGCTCTGCTGATGCTGCCTGACCTGCTGTGCTTTTCTTGTGTCACACTTTTTGACTCTGATCTCCAGAATCTGCCATCCTCACTTTCTCCTAATTGGAATGTGAGAACTGCCAAGCTGGAAAGAATAGATGGTCCCAATGAAATGGGGGGAGAAAGAGAGGATATGGTGACAGAGAATGCAACAAGTAAAGCTAAAAGGGAAGTAATGAGAGTGGGTTCACAACCTGAAATTGTTGAACTCAATATTAGCTTATGAAACTTTTATAAAATTGAAAGGGTACACTGTATCTTTAAGAGAGAGTGAATGTTGTTCTGCATTAAGAGCTTACAAGCACCTGTGTCATATGACTAAACAGCAACCCCAGAGTTTACTGGAAAATTGAAAATATGTTACATTTGGCTGTGAAATGGATACCTGTGTTGGTTGCTGTTTTGACAACAATTCAAATTTAACCAGTATAAATTATGCCCCCAGATATTAAAACCCAATTGAGTTTGAATTTATTGTTTTGCCAACATTGAATCAATGAGATGATCCAATGTTTGGGATATAAAAAAGCCTAGCAGTTTGAAAATCAGTCAGAGCAACTGCCATCAACACAAATCCAAGAAATTAGGAAACAATCTATATCAAAGGTACCTTTTCATATGAAACATATTTGCAGTAAAAAGAAAGATGACCCAGTAAGATCTTCAGCCAGAAGAAGACAGATGCCTGTTGTATGGTTTTGAAATTAAGTTGATGTAATTTTAATAAATATTTTATTGGAACAGTATATTGTTCTCGAGTTGGAAGCAGATAATATGCAATAAGAGAAAGAGGGCTTAGAATTGTGAATAATTTTTGTTTAATGTTTAACAGACAGCAACAATCGCATGATTATGGTACATTTCTTATACTGGGGTCTCACTTAGCCAATAACTTATTGACAGTCCTTTCTAATGAATTGGTGAAAGATTAAGGAAATTTATTGATCTCTTTATAAAGGGAATTGAATAAATATTCAAGAAAGGAGAGAATTGTAGGACTACGGAGAATGGAACTGATCAAGTAGTTCTTTCAAAGAGCTGGTAATATGCACAACAGAGGGAATGGCATGAATATGTGATAAATGTTTGACTTATAAATATCAACAGAAGTCAGACCTAATCTAAACAGATGTTTAGATTACAAACTATCCACAATGATCCCAGTATAATACATGCCAGCTTCCAACCCTCGAAGTTCAAGGACTGCCTCTGGGCTCCACATGTTCCCTTTGGTTAGCACAGTTAGGAGATGTGTCTGAAGGTTTGGCCATCAACAGCCTTGACAATTGGAACAAGTGATTTGGGATTTACTTTTATTTGTGAGGCATCAGATACAAATGTGGGAAAGATTGGTGGGTGCCTTGACTTTAGACATATTCAAATTGTAGCAGCCTTGGAGACCCAAATCCCTCTGGAGAATAGCACATCAAAGACAATTTTTCTGGTAAATACTAGTGCTTTGAAAGTGTGTTCTGCTTTTATTACTTTCTGGTTACTGATTGTTCGTATCTTAGTGTCTCAGAATGAGGATGACACTTGCTCATGGCAATTGATCTGTGCGGACTCTTAACATGGGGAGGCTGTTGCATGCAGCTATCACACTGGCTGGCTGACAAGAACATTCTCCCACTCTCTCTGCTGCCATAGGTGTATATGAAGGATTTACAGATTGATAATCAACATGTTTGATTACATTACTGTACACCTTCCACAGTCATCAAGTGTTGAGGTGGGATTTGAACTTGGAGCGTCAGGCCATGATATAACGATGTTATGCACTATGCCATAGACTCCTCTTATTGTTGGATAAAATGTTTGCTAAAACTCACTCAGTAGACAAGACTCATTCTCTCCTTTTCACAGCTTCATTTACATTCATTCAAATCTATTTTATCTTTCTCTGCAATGTAAAATCCATCTGTCTTTGGCATGGGCTTCTGCCTCTATCAAAAGTATAAAAGAAATTTTCCAATTCCGTTCAGTTCAGAAGAGTTATACTGGCATGCTGAGCTTCTCTAATATTCAGTGTGTTGGTTTCAGATTTCCAGCATCAATAGTATTTTGCCTCAACAATGATAAACTGTTCAGTTTTCACTCTGCAAGTTTACACCATTATCCTTTTTGCATTGTTACAATTTAATCATTCTTGTGTATTCATTTTGCTCTATACAATCACATCTATTGATGAGATAAGTACGTCTCTCCTACCTACCTTTTCAGATAGAAGTTTGAATGGTTTTAACAAAGGATGAATCTTGGCAGCTTCACTGCATGTTTCACCATACACCCATCCATTTGCAAACTGGAAAAATAACACCAGGTTATTTTGTTCTTATCATTGTTTGGGTTTCAATAAATCATTGACAATATTCAACCACTGTTGTGACAATGCTGTCGCTTTAAAAAGGTTACTTTGTCCTTGATTTTGTTTTGAAGAGAGGTTGGAAAGGCAGAGGTGCCTAAGAGTTGAGTTTAACAATGGAAGGGGAGTGGCCAATTCTCCCAGTTCAAGTTTTTCTCTACCTTGTTTTTAGCTGTAGCAGTCACAGGATGTGTAAGTGCAGGAGAATTGCAAGCTTCAGTAATGAATTCTTCTGACTTTATTCAGAAATCTCTCTGTGGAAGTTGTTCCTTCTACCTGTAAGAAGCTGTGTTTGAACTTACCTTTTTGCCAAGGTGTGTGTTTATGGGATGTTACTGTATTGGAACAGTTAATTAGTAATAGTTACTGTATCGGGTCAGTTAAGTTTTCCGGTAAAGTTACACTAAATTCTGCTTCCTTTCGTTTGTGTTTCAACTGTAGAGTTTTAAAAAATTCCGTTTTGCTAAAAGCCGAGTGGTTTGACCAGCTACATCACTCCTGGAATATCCATTTCACATCTGCCTTTAAAATAAGAAAGGGTTAGGGTCTAGGCTACCTTCTTAAAATATTGTGAAGAGATCTGGCCTGTTCCATAGCACTGTAGCAAACTCAGCTGGCCTAACAGTTATTGATGCAGTATGCTGGTATTCAAATATCTCATGAAGCTGTAAAGTGCTGTTTCAATGAGTACTAGTCAATACGGCAAGTTCCTGGTGTTGCATGCAATGCTAAGGAGAGGTGGTACATATAGTGCAGAACACTCCCCTACAAAGAACGAAACAGAACAGTCACAGTTACAGTATTTACACACTCAACACAGTCTAAGAGCGAACTGTTTTATCATATGTTCAGCAGAAAATAGGTCAGGATCTTGTAGAGATCAAAACAGATCTAAATTGGGAGAAAATGTATCCAACAATTCCTTGGGAGGTATGGGGGGAAATGAAATCTTAAAGCATCCTATTTTCCCTCAGAAAAGTTCTGCTCACAAGTGGTACACTATTGTGACATGATGAGCAAGCAGCTCAATTGTAGCAAAACAAAACTAAATGTCACTGCAAAAAATAAGAGACAAATGCTCTTATAGGTGTCTTACGCTGTCTATAAAAGGTACAGTAACACAGCATATTATTACATAATAACAGCAGGTTTTAAATTCAGTCCTCTAACTAATGAGTTCCTATGTTCGTCATGCTTCTATCAGAAGACGATGATCAGCAACAACGAGAGGTCACTTTTGCCTGCTTTTCAAAGGTCAATGCACAGCAGCATCAATGAAAGCTCAAGAGGAGGGTGCGCCCTCCATTGCCTACACTGTGAATCTTAAAGAAACTCAAGCAAGACTAAAACAATATTAACAGGCTTACCTTGTCCATTGCCCATTTGTCATGACTGTGCTCTGCATATTTGTTTACAAAATAATCCAACTTTTCTGGAAGGGTTGTACTAACAATGGAAGTGAACAAAGAAGAGCAGTTATGTCCTGAACTACATCTTTATATGAATAGAACTTACAAATCATTTATGGTAACATTGGTCATCACAGATGAAGATAATGTGATGCCTCCCCCCCTTTGCGCTCTCCTTTACTACTGACTAACTTACTGTATTTTATACCGGTTTCCTATTCTTTAGCAGAATGGTGTAATTGAGTACTACATCATTGGTTCAACTGTAAAATGCTTGCATATGTGATTTTAATTGCTATTAATTTTCATTTTCAAGATATGAAACAAGAAAAGTTTAATAATGTATGGGGAAAGGGTAGGGCAATGGAAGTAAATGAGTTACTCGAGAGTTGCCACATTCTGGGATTCCATTAGGAGAAGGTCTTCTTTTCCTCTCTGTTTGAAAAAGAAGTAGGTCAGCTGTACCAGAATTGTGTCAGTCTCTTAGGGCAACACCAAACTGCTGTGTTTCTCCTCTACTGGGATACATAAGCTGGCTCTATATGGTTGGGAAAGCCTTCTTGGGTTGCAATCTGTTGATCTTCTTGTAACACTTCAACATTACTCGGCTGCAGAACGTGTTTCTGCTACTTTGCTTCCTTTCTACCTCTGTTTTTCAAATAAACAGCCAAGGACAAAATCAAACAAATACACTGACTGATAAAGCAGGTTTCATCCTGATCCACCAAAGTTAATACAAAAGTATAATGCATCCCCAGTCTTTTGTAATCATATCCAAAATGTTTGTGATTGTTTCCTTACATCTTGGAAGTTTTGGTAATGCTTCCTACCTCTGTAGGTAGGAAAATAAGTTTGGAAGGGAAATTACTAGACTAAAAGGGGATAACGATAGATTTGGGGAGGAAAGAAGGAAAGTAGCATATCATCTAGGGGTGGGAAGGCCTAAAGACCATTGTGTGTGGCCTTTTGAATGAATCCAAATTTTTGCAGAACAAATCTTTTATTTTTTTTCATCCTTTATTATTTTTATTTTAATCTTAAAATTAATATACTTAAAATACCAGAGAGTAAAAGAAAATTAGTAGTTAGATTTTTACAAAATAATGTGAATTTTGAAGAATATATAATTGAAGTTTCTTGGATGCAGCCTTATTAGATTACAACTAACATAATGCGGCCTTCCATTATGAAAAGGTTCCCCACCTTTGATCTAGATGATGAGAGATTGCAGAGGACTGAGATGCAGAGTGTTCCAGTACCATGAATCAATATTACTATGTTAGTAATGTCCTGAAAAGGCTTTTGTTTAACATGATGTCAAAGGTTTGAGCACATAAAGGGTTTAACTTCTATTTAGAATGTGGTTAGATAGGATACAGGTGATATCCTATCTAAGTTCACTGATATCAACTAAACATAAAACCAAAGGACTGCGGATGATGAAAATTAGAAAAAACCCAGAAATTTCTGGAAAATTCAGTCGGTCTGGCAGCATCTGTGAGGGAAAGCAGAGTAAACCTTTTGGGTCCAGTGCCCCTTCTTCAGAATGGACCTGAGTTGTTCCAGAAATTTCTGGGTTTTTTTCAGAAATCAGCTGCTTGCTTTTCCATGTTCTTTTAACTTTGAAATTAAGGTTAGGCCAATGACTTTCCATTACAGTAGACTTTTTTTAATTCTTTATGGTTGACAATGGGTCTCAGCATTTCATACATATCAGGTTCACAACCTGCCACACCAGAGGGTGGCCTTTCATTAACTTTAACAGCAAATTCAGTGGGCCAAGTGTTAACCTATTTGAGAGATAGATCAAGGGATAACCATTGCTTTTCTTTTTTTTTGGAAAGAAAAGTGCAAGATACCACAACAAACATACATAAAAGCCTTGGGAATAGTGCGTTAAATCCATCTTGTCTGTTGTATAAGGACAGTTCTGGCTTAATCTGGGAGAGCTATAGTTGCATAGCTAGTATTTTTCATGGCATGAAGCTGATATACCACAATAATCCATTCATATCTATATTTCTTGTAAAATAAACTAGTTAGATGAATTCCAATTAGTCCCAAATAACTAGAGGTGCTTTAAATTTGTATCTCAGAAAGACAATGACGCTACAAACAAGAACACAGTATTCAGCGCCTGTAATAAGGGGTCTGTATTATTGTCGTATAAGGTAACGATTTGGAAGGAATTAATATTCATGTTACATTGGCTCCACCCATTCTACTGATGTGACACAACCTGTAGGTGGAGACGAGGTGTTGTACTATAACTTTTGGAGGGGACAGATGTATCTGTACCAGCTCCAAGTTTCCTAGCAATTAAGTCTGACCAAATGTAGTTGGACTTAGTACGATCATGCAATAAATATAATATAATCTAAGGACAGTGCCTCTTCCATTAAAACTCTATATATCCCCTCCCACTAATCACCAGCTAGGCTCAAGACAACACAAAGACAAAGGAAGACTGGTGGCAGCAAACCACCTCAAACTAGGATATTGGTAACTCCACTTTTAGAATGATGCATACAATTCTGTTCGCTTTTCTACAGGAAGCATGTTGTTAAACTTGAAAGGATGCAGAAATGATTTACAAGGATGTTGCTGGGACTGAAGGGTTTGAGTTATAGGGAGAGGCTGAATTTGCTGGGGCCATTTTCTCTGAAGCATTGGACACTGAGGGGTGACTTTATGGAGGTTTATAAATTCATGAGTGGCAAAAATAGGATTAATAACCAATGCCTTTTTTCCTTAGGCTTAAGGTGAGAGGGGAAAGAGTTAAAAAGGACCTGAGGGACAACTTTTTCACTCAGAGGGTAGTGCGTGTATGGAATGAGCTGCCAGAGGAAGTGGTGGAGGTGGGTACAATCACAACATTTAAAAGGCACCTGAATGGGTATATGAATAGAAAGACCTTAGACGGATATGGGCCAAATGCTGACGAATGGGACTAGATTAATTTAGGATATCTGGTCAAGTTGGACTGAAAGGTCTGTTTCCGTGCTGTACACCTCTATGATTCTATGAATATAGAAGAATAAGAGATGACCTTATTGAAACATATAGAATTCTTCAGTGACTTGACAGAATAGATGCAGACAGGTTGTTTAACCTTATGGGGAGAATCCTGGACTAGAAGGCATAATCTCAGAATAAAGGGTCATGCATTCTAAAACACAGAGGAAATTCTTTTCTCGGAGGGTTGTGAATCTGTGGAATTCTTTGCTGCAGAGAGTTGTCGAGGTTGGTCAGTAAGTATATCCAAGACTGAGATAGATTTTCAATCAATAATGGAATCAAGGGTTATAGGGAAAAGGTAGAAAAATGGAGTTTAAGATAATCAGAGCAGTCATGATCTTGTTGAATGGCAGAGCAGACTCAATGGGATAAATGGGAGAAAGTGAGGACTGCAGATGCTGGAGACCAGAGTTGAAAAATGTGGTGCTGGAAAAACACAGCAGGCCAGGCAGCATTCAAGGAGCAGGAGAATCGACATTTCGGGCATAAGCCCAACTTCAGGAATGAGGCTGGTGTGCCAAGCGGGCTGAGATAAAAGGTAGTGGGGAGGGAATTTGGTGGAGTGGCGCTGGGAATACGATAGGTGGAAGGAAGTGAGGGTGAGGGTGATAGGCCGGAGAGGGGGTGGGGGCGGAGAGATTGGGAAGAAGATTGCAGGTCAAGAGGGCGGTGCTGTGTCTGAGGGTTGGGACTGATATAAGGTGGAGGGAGGGGAAATGAGGAAGCTGGAGAAATCTGCATTCATCCCTTGTGGTTGGAGGGTTCCTAGGCGAAAGATGAGG
>NC_057718.1:22607676-22625783 GCF_004010195.1 Chiloscyllium plagiosum | reverse complement strand
CGCAAGTTTTGCACTTCTTGCTGTTGCAGGGGAAGGTGCCGGGAGTGGAGGTTGGGTTGGTGGGGGGTGTGGACCTGACGAGGGTGTCGCAGAGGGAGTGATCTCTCCGGAACACTAATAGGGGTGGGGAGGGAAATATATCGCTGGTGGTGGGGTCTGTTTGGAGGTGGCGGAAATGACGGAGGATGGGATAAATGGCCTACATCAGCTCCTATCTATTACAACATTAAGTTTCAATAAAGAGAAGTGATCAAAATCTGCCCAATCAAACCTTAACGTATCTACAGGTTGCGGGTTGAAATTTCCTTCGGTATCCACTGACGATTGTTTCTCCATCATTGCCACATAATTGGATTCCATGTAATCTGGAGGTAGGGCTCCAGCAACAGCATTCAAACAAGGCAAAGCTAACTTAAATAACTCTGGTTCATACTTCTGCAGAAAAACGGGAGAAATCAAAAGCAGCCATTAGATCATTGCCTGAAAATACAACACCTGCATCCTTTCTGTTTTGCTCCTTTATTTCCCTACATCCTTTCTATTTCGCTCTGACACTATTTCTGACAAGGCTCAAAAAAGTGAATCTCTAAAGGAATACAACCTGCAATTTCATTTGCAACATGATTTATTTTCATTCATGTGCGGCAACACTGACTAGGCCAGGATTTACTACCCACCCCTAGTTCCCTTCAGAAGGTGGTGGTGAGCTGTCTTCACAAATTGTACTGCAGTCCATTTGGTGTAGGTAGATCCACAATATGATTACAGAGGGATTTCCAGGATTTTGACCCATTGACACTGCTTACACAGGTAGACGATCCTTTATCCAAAGTTCCAAAATCTGAAAAGCTCCGAAATCCAAAGGTTTTCTTGTGAAGTTGTTTTTATCTCATTAACAAGGTTGTTTGGCATGCAAACAGTTAACCCAAGTTAACACCCACTTGATGCGTGTCATTCAGATGCAACATGTGGGGGCATGGCCCAGCATAGATAGGAGAAAGTGAGGACTGCAGATGATGGAGACCAGAGTTGAAAAATGTGGTGCTGGAAAAACACAACAGGCCAGGCAGCATCCGAGGAGCAGGAGAATCGACGTTTCGGACATAAGCCCTTCTTCAGGAATGAGATTAGATTACTTACAGTGTGGAAACAGGCCCTTCGACCCAACAAGCCCACAATTGCAGGTCAAGAGGGCGGTGCGGAATCCTGGGGTTGGGACTGAGATAAGGTGGCGGGGGGGGGGAGATGAAGGCCTGGATTCTCTCTCAAGGCCTGTTTTAGTTAGTACGTCTGCTCCTCCAGTAAGATTTTTAAAACTTTCACCATCAAACTGTTACTTATTTTGAAAAACTCCAAATTCCAAAAAACAGCTGGTTCCCAACGATTTCGGATAAAGGATCGTCTACCTGTATTTCCAACTCAAGATGGCTGAGTGGCTTAGAAGGTTCTTGCAGGTGTGCTGTTCACATGTATCTGCTGTCCTTGTCCTTCTATATGTAAGTGGTCATGGGTGCTGTCTAAGGATCTTTGGTGAATTTGGTGTAGATCGTACACACTGAAGCTACTGTGCATCAGGGGTGGACTGACAGAATAGTTTCAGATGCAGAGCAGTCAATTGGACTGTTTTGTCCTTGATGGTGTCAAGCTTAAAATGATTTTGGAGCTGTCCTCATCCAGTAAAGTGAAAAGTATTCTATCAGGCTCCTGATTAGTGCCTTATGGGTCATTGACAGGCTCTGGTCAGTCAGAAGATTAGATTAGATTAGATTAGATTACTTTACAGTGTGGAAACAGGCCCTTCGGCCCAACAAGTCCACACCGACCCGCCGAAGCGCACCCACCCAGACCCATTCCCCTACATTTACCCCTGCACCTAACACTACAGGCAATTTAGCATGGCCAATTCACCTAATCTGCACATTTTGGAGTGTGGGAGGAAACCGGAGCAGCCGGAGGAAACCCACACAGACACGGGGAGAATGTGCAAACTCCACACAGTCAGTCACCTGAGGCAGGAATTGAACCCGGGTCTCTGGCGCTGTGAGGCAGCAGTGCTAACCACTGTGCCACCGTGCCGCCCACTAAGATGAGTTAGTCTTAGCAGGATTCCTGGCTTCTGATCCACTATGACTAGAACAGTTCAATTTCTAGTCAATGTTAGCTCCAATGATGCTGGTTGTGGGGATTCAGTAATGATAACACCATTGAATGACGAGAGATAATGGTTAGATTCTCTCTTGTTTGACGCATATGTTGCTTGGCATTTATGTGGTGTGAATGTTAGCTGCGATTTATAAAAATATAGAGACCGTTCCCATTATTTCTCTTCGTTTTAGGTGGAACTGAGTTGAGTTTAGGGTGAGTGAATTTTAAAATGCTTCATGGTTTAAAGAGAAGAGAGCAAATGCAGATGTTTGGTAGATGACCTATAAGATAACTTAACTTAATTACTAATCTGAGGAACACTGTTGACAATTAGACACCATGTGTTACAATACCCAGGGCTGGTTGGATATTGAGTTTGGCAATCAAGGGAGGACCAATGTAATCAGCCAACTACAAAGAACAATGATTTAAAAAATGACATAACAGTAGTTTTGACTGGTTTTGGTAGGTGTGGAGTGACTTTCGAAGCTTTGGGATTGGCTGCTGTTTTTTAGTCTCTCTATTTTTCGATCCAATTAAAGAACTGTTGAATGTTCTGAGAAAAGAGTCCCAGTCTGTAAGAAATAAGTAAATATTTCTTGAAGTCTACTGAAATTGTTCACATTCACCAGTGACTTCAAAAATGGATCTGCAATTACATCCCTGGGAACAACCCATTATCTAAGGATTGCATGAAGACTTGGCATTCATCATTTGAAACTATTTAAACTCACTAACAAATTACAATTCTTTTATTTTCTTTCAATTTATCCCTTAAACATATCTCTGTCTATCTGTCTATGTGACAGTGGGGGTCATGTTCAAAGAATATTGAGTTTAAATCACAAATATTAATTAATGACCTTGTTTTGCTTTATCGTGCTAAAGTAACAGAATTAATTATAATTTTTTTTTTGTTTAAGTTATAAGCTTGGAATCCAAAATCTGTTGTTTGTAAAGTCTGGTTAGAAACAACTAGTCAACTTTATTAAATATTTTAATTTCACTGTGCTGCAAATTCTGTGATAGAAATGCTGACTTGGTGTGGCTTGCTCTTCCTGGTTATAATAAAACCAAAACTGAATATTGGCCAGGCTTTCTTGCATTTAGAAATAGACTGCTTCAGAGTGAGGGGTCACAAATGGTGATGAACATTGTGCATGTCATCAATGAACATCCAGACTTCAGATCTAATAGTAGAAGGAAGGTCATTGATGAAGTAGCTGAAGACAGTTGGAGTGAGGATTTCAGCAGAGATGTCATGGAGCAGAGATTATAGACCTCTAACAACTATAACCACCTTCTTTTGTGCTAGGCATGATTCTAATCTGTGGATTTCCTGATTTCCAATTATTCTAGCCTTGCAACAAAGGGAAGGATGTGACTTTGAGTGAGACGCCCTCCACATTCTGATGCTAAGTTCCTCAATCAGGCAGTGTGCCTTTCAATGAGGAAGACCTGACCACCTACTGACATAAGATGACTATTTGGACACGATTTTACCTGTTGTTCACATGATATGCTAACAAATGGGCTACGGTTCGATTTTTTCAGCAATAAAGAATCAGACCCTTAACGCTTACTAATTGTCCACTTAAAGGCTTCAATTAGCAGCAGGGCAAGGACTGTGATCCCATTCAGATAGAACATAGTTCTGCTGGAGACGGAATGGCTGTAAGCATTCAGATATGCCACCATTGTGCCCAATTAAATGCCCTACCCACTCAAAAGCTTGCCAACAGAGAGAGCAGGAGATTTAACCACCTATATAATTTATTATAATTATTAAGTAAAAGGGAATGGGTCTGCTATTTTAAATTGTTTTCAGAACTATAAGACCATTTAGACTTTAATAAAGAAAATAAAGCATTGTTGGTAGATAATGAAATAGAAAGAAAAGGTACCTTCTGGGACAAGGCATCAAAAATCCCCCAGAACAACTTCCTGGAGAGATGAAGTTCCTCTTCTGAAGTTGTTCCAAAGCTACCCCAACCTCCAGGGAGACAGTAATACTTCCAACACCTTTCATAGTGATTAGTCAATAACTGGAAGAGGAAGATGATAAGCCAGTTACTGGACCAAAATTACTTTTCAAGAAATGACATTGATCATATTTCATTAGACAATGTGTACCATTCCCAGAAAAGGCACACAATGTAACCTGCAGAACTTTAATAACTTCATGGATTGAAAGAACCAGCAAAGAAAAACTATTACACACAGAACGAATCAGCAATAACTGTTTCTGGAATAAACTATTTCCCGAGATGAAAGGAATTGAATTGAAGGAATTGAAATCAACATGCTAACTAAACATCCCTAGGAAGGAGGAGAAATTAAGGACTGCAGATGCTGGAGATCAGAGTCGAGAGTGTGGTGCTGGAAAAGCACAGCCGGTCAGGCAGCATCTGAGGAGCAGGAGAATCGATGTTTCTGGCATAAGCCCTTCATTGGGAATGAGGCTTGTGGGTCGGTGCTGAGAGATAAATGGGAGGGGAGTAGGGTTGGGGGGAGTAGCTGGGAAAGCGATAGGTGGATGAAGGTGAGAAAGAAAGTGATAGGTCAGAGGACGCAGTGATGGATGGGTCCAAAGATGGTGCCGAGTTGGAGGCTTGGGAATGGGATAATGTGGGGTGGAGGGTGTGGGGGGGAGGGGAATGAGGAAGCTGTTGAAATACACATTTATCCTATGTGGTTGCAGGGTCCCAAGGTGAAACATGAGGCGTTCCTCCTCCAGGCATCGGATGGTAACAGTTTGGCGGTGGAGGACACCCAGGACCTGCATGTCCTTGACGGAGTGGGAGGGAGAGGTGAAGTGTTCAGCCACGGGGCGGTGAGGTTAGTGGGTGTGGGTGTCCCAGAGATGTTCTCTGAAATGATCCACAAGAAGGTGTTCTGTCTCCCTGATGTTGAGGAGACCACACTGGGTGCAATGGATGCAGTAGATATCATTGGGAGAGGTGCAGGTAAATTTCTGACAGACATGGAGCCTTGGATGGAGGTGAGGGGAGTGGTGTGGGCACAGGTTTTGCACTTCCTGTGCTGGCAGGGAAACATGCCAGGAGTGTGGTGTGGACCGGTAGGCGGGGGGGGGGGTCGGTGTGGACCTGAAAAGGGAATCGTGAAGGGAATGGTCTTTCTGGAACGCTGTTAGGGATGGGGAGGGAAGTATATCTCTGGTGGTGGGGTCCGTTTGGAGGTGGCGGAAGTGGCAGACGATGATGTGCTGCATGCAGAGGTTGGTGAGGTGGAAGGTGAGGACCGGGGGATTCTCTCCTTGTTGCATTGGGAGCGGTGGGGTTCAAAGGTGGCGGTGCGTGAAGTGGAGGAAATGTGCTGGCGGGCATCATCAACCACGTGGGAAGAGAAGTTGCGATCATGGAAGAAGGAGGCCATCTGGGACTTTCTGAGGTGGAATTGGTCATCCTGGGAACAGATACAGTGGAGGCAGAGGAATTGGGAATAAGGGATGGCGTTTTTACAGGAGTTAGGGTGAGAGGAGGTGTAGTCTAGGTAGCTGTGGGAATTGGTGGGCTTGTGGTATATGAACTAATCTCTGCATCCTCCACCACTTTCGCCACCTCCAAATGGACCCCACCACCAGAGATTTATTTCCCTCCCCACCCCTATCAGCGTTTCGAAAAGACCATTCCCTCTGCGACTACCTCGTCAGGTCCACACCCCCCACCAGTTCACAACCCACTTCTGGCACCTTTCCCCGTCACCGCAGGAAGTGCAAAACCTGCGCCCACACCACTCCCCTCACCTCCGTCCAAGGCCCCGAGGCACATCCATCAGAAATTCACCTGTACCTCTCCCAATGTCATCTACTGCATCCGTTGCACCCAGTGTGGTCTCCTCTACATTGGGGAGACAGGATGCCTTCTTGTGGATCATTTCAGAACATGTCTAGGACACCCGCACCCACCAACCCCACTACCTCATGGCTGAACACTTCACCTCCCCCTCCCACTCCATCAAGGATATGCAGGTCTTGGGCCTCCTCCACCACCAAACCGTTACCACCTGTTGCCTGGAGGAGGAACAACTCATATGTTGCCTTGGGACCCTGCAACCACACAGGATAAGTGTGGATTTCAACAGCTTCCTCATTTCCCCTCCCCCCACATTATTACAGTCCCAAGCCTCCAACTCGGCACCACATCCGGACCTGTCCATCACTGCCCCCTCTGACACATCACCTTCTCCCTTTCCTTCATCCACCTATCGCTTTCCCGGCTACCTCCCCCCAACCCCAACCCCCTCCCATTTATCTCTCAGCATGGACCCACAAGCCTCATTCCTGATGAAGGGCTTATGCCCAAAAATGTTGATTCTCCTGCTCCTTGGATGCTGCCTGACCAGCTGTGCTTTTCCAGCACCACCATCACAATCCCTGGGAAGGAGTAAAAGCAACATAAACAAGCTGTTTCCTGTGAGAGAGTAGGTAACACTGCTGAATAACCTGCTGCCTCATGACCAATGGGCAGTTAAGACTGCCTGCAGAAGGATTGTTTTGAAGTAAAGGGTTAAATTCAGGGTAAGCTGTTTGAAGCAGACAGCTAACACTGAATGTAACAAGGAGCAGGGGAGCTATGTCTGATTTGACAGAAGCTGCAGACTTGAGATCTCCAGAAATGTCATCAATGTTGGGGATGAAAGAATCTAAAGGATCATCAATAATATCACATCACAAACTTGAAAGAGAGAAAATTATATAAGAAAGCAACTTTACAACTCTCTCTTAGCAAAACTTTGAAGAACAACACTGCACAAAAATTGAACCTTGCATACTTCCAGAGACAGACATTACTGGTGGAATCTGTCGAATTTCCATCATTAATTGGGTAATAGCCAAGTTGGGTTGTGCGGCTTAGCTTGCTTACTTGAGGGGTGTTATTTTAGTTGCTTCATGGAATAAAGTTTAAATCATTGGTTCAGTATTTGATTGTCTGAGAGACTTCTTAATAAGTAGCCGAATTAAAGATACCTTGTGGCAACTTACCCACAACACCATCCATCATGAATGCACCATTAGAAGCTGTGTAACAGTGGCAAAGGAAACAGGGGTGAGGTTAGAAGAAGACATTTACACAGCCAGTTGGTGAAATTGGAAATGTTTCACTTAAAAATGAAGTGGAAATAGATTTAATAATACTTCCATATGGGAATCAGGTAAGTTCTCAAGAAAGTAGCCATATTTTCCCTAGGATGGGGGATTGCAAGACGAGGGAGCACATTTTTAAGATGAGAGGAGAAAGATTAAAAAAAGACATAAGGGGCATTTTTTTTTTACACAGAGGGTGGTTCTCATGTGAAATTAGTCTTCTGACAAAGTGATGGATGTGGGTACAATTAAAACATTTAAAAGACGTTTGGATAAGGATGTGAATAGGAATGGTTTGGAGGGATGTGGGCCAGGAACAGGCAGGTGGGACCACTTTAGTTTGGGATTATGTTCGGCATGGACTGGTTGGACCAGAGGGTCTATTTCTGAGCTGCATACCTGTTTGAATCCAAGATTCTATGTGCAGATTTGTGGGTCAAGATCTGGTAAATGAGACCATTGGACAGGTATTTAAACCAGTCAACACAGACATGATGGGCCAAACAGCCTCTTTCTATGTTGTATCATTGAATGGTATGAAGAAAGACCCAGATTATGCCTCTTACCTTTGAAAAAGCACCTAAGCTCTGCTTAACACCTGTACATCTCATACAACAGATTAAAACATCTATATACTGTATCATCTTTCCACCATGAAAGAAATTATATCTCAACATTTTCATCAGCATTAATAAAGATTGAGTTTTCAAACAAATGTACTCCAAATGATAAATATCCAGATTCCTTATTGTTCCTCAATCTTGACAACACATCTCATATTTTTCATGTATCAGTTTTTGTAAACAGAATAGATTAACACAATAGAAATGCTACCAAAATTCAGAAATACTTATTGGCTCGTTTAAATTTGTTCATGAGATATGTGTATCGCTGGCAATGGCAGCGTTGATTTCCCATTTCTAACTGCTGTAGAGAAGGTAGTGATGAGCTGCCCTTCTTCAATTGTTGCAATCCGTGGGCTGTAAGGATAACCACAGTGCTGTTGTGGAGCAGTTCCAGGAGCTTGACCCAGTGACAGTGAAGGAACAGCAATCTAGATCCTGATGAGAGTTTCTGCCTCCAACAAGGTACTTTATTGGAGATGGCACTACTTACATTATCCCTTGTAATGTAAGAAATTGGGCTTGTAGATTGTGGTATTGAAGAATCAAATGAACATTCATTAAAATTAGCTATTATGATACAATGATTACATTCACAGCTTCCTCAATGTCTAGGCAAACATTAAGCTATTAGATTGTAATAGAGCATTGTGCTTCCAGCATACCATGCTTCACAGGTACTTTATACTTCAAGGTCTTACGGTATGATTGACAAAATTGTGAGTTTGTCTCTTCAAAGCATATCACGAGACATAACACAACAGTTCCCAAACAAGATGTTTTGTGATTTGGAGGGGCACCTTCAGTGGTGGTCTTCCCACATACTTGCTGCTTTTGGCTTTCTGGGTAGTCGTGGTCATGGATCTGGAAGGTACTATAGCACAAGCCTTGGTGAATTACTGCAATGCCAATGTGCATCAGTGGTGAAGGGAGTGAATGTTCAAGGTGGTGGATAGGATGCAAATTAAGTGGTTTACACAGTTTTGGATGGAGTCAAGGCATCTTGAGTGTTGCTCGGACTGCAAAAATCCAGGAAATTGGAGAGTATTCCACCACATTCCTAACTTGTGCCTTGTAGATGGTGGACAGCGGAGACAGGAGGTGAATTACTACAGAATTTCTAGCCTTTGACCTGCTCCAGTAGAGACAATATTTATATGGTTGGTCCAGTTCAGATTTTGGTCAATACTAAATCCCAGGATGTTGATAGACAGCTATCCAGCATTGGTAATGTTATTGAACATCGGGGCTAAGGGTTAGGTTCTCTCTTTTTGGAGATGATCATTGCCTGTCATGAATGTTGCTTGCTACTGACTAGCACATGCCTGGATGTTGTCCAGGTCTTGCTGCATTTAGGCACTGACTGCTTCAGTGTCTGAGAAGTCATAAACAGTGCTGGACATTGTGCAAACATCAACAATTATCCTCATTTCTGATCTTATGATGGAAGGAAGGTCATTGATGAAGTAGCTGAAGATGGTTGAACGTGGAACATTACCATGAGGAACTCATGCAGAGATATCCTTGAGCTAAGCGCCCCCATCATTGAGGATGGAGATACTTGTGGAGCCTCATCCTCCTATTGGCAGTTTTATTGCCTATCAGCATTCACAACTGGACGTGGCAAAACTTTACATCTAAGATCTGTTCATAGGTTGTGGAATGCTTAGCCTATTGCAAGTTGTTTCTGGTGTTTGTCATGCAAGGAGGGAAGTAGCCCTGTGTTATGCTTAAACCAATGGACACACAATGCTTGGAGTCACATTAGCGATGTGCATTGAAGATGTTCAGCTCCTTAACGTTAATGGAAATGTACCATTCCTGCAATTGTTGCCATTCTTTGTTCCCTTGAAGAGGTTTAAAATTAATCAAAGCTTACACATTCTGCTGACAATGTAACCAATGATGAAATAATATTCTCCTATTTGCTCTTTTGACAGAGGCATTAAATAATTTAAAATTAATGGGGTAACTTCTACATTAAGGCTGAAAATGTGTTGCTGGAAAAGCGCAGCAGGTCAGGCAGCATCCAGGGAACAGGAGAATCTCCTGAAGAAGGGCTTATGCCCGAAACGTCGATTCTCCTGTTCCCTGGATGCTGCCTGACCTGCTGTGCTTTTCCAGCAACACATTTTCAGCTCTGATCTCCAGCGTCTGCAGACCTCACTTTCTCCTCATAACTTCTACATTAAATCAACAGAAAAATAAATGCCGCAGTACATTAATATTGCCAAATCTTGTTCCTCCACTCAAAATTCCTTTCTAGCTTTAGATCAATGCTGTTTGCAGTTTGCTAATCAAACAACGCAACATGCCTTCCAACATGTTCAACTTTATATCTTTCAAGTGAGGGCTCTTGTGTGCAATGATAGTGTCTGTACCCCTGAGCCAGGAGGCCCGAGTTCAAGTCTCAGTGCTCCAGAAGCTTGTACTAACATCTCTGAACAGGTTGATTAGAAAAATATCTATACCTTTCATGTGCTCTGGCACTTTGTATTTGTTGGCCAGGCATGTTACCATGTACGCTTCTGGTAAAGTGATTTGAGATAAGTGTTAACAGCACACCAAGTTATCCTGCCCACAAAGAATTCCTGACCACCTATGTGTCATATAAGGAAAGTACAGGTATACAATCCTTTATCCGAAATCCTTGGGGCCAGTTGATTTTTTTCGGATTTCAGAATAAATGACATTTTCACAGTGAAATAAAAAAATCCCACCGAGCAGCAGATCCATGTGTGACTAATAGGAGCGCTGAGACACAATTGATGCCTATCAGTGCTGGGTCACGCCGCCATGTCTCATCTGAGTGGGTCAAGTGGGTATGGAGTTGGGTCACCTGTTCGCATGTCAAATATCCTTGTTATGCAGAAAAATACCTCATAAAAGAAACTTCAGATTTTGCAGCTTTTCGGATTTTGGAATTTCGGATAAAGGATTGTGTACCTGTAGAAAGTGTGCACCGGAGCTCCCAATTTCTATGAAATTCAGTTTTGTTCAATGACTTCTTCTGTTTGTCAATTGAAAATAGCAGATGAAGGTGTTGCACATCAGGTAATGATCATGAAATAATTGATGATGGAAAGTGCATTAAGCTCCACATCATCCAAAAATGTAATATAGGGTTAGGTTGGGCGAAGGCAGAACATGTTAGAATCTCATGGACTGAAGACTTATATCTAAAGGTCTCTTCATGGTCTTAGTAACATTTTCATCTGACTGAGGTAATTTGTAACTGACTGCTATTGTGCAATAAATTACATCTTGTTCAAGACAAGAACCTCTTCCCATTAAGACTCAGTTGGTGGCAGCAAACTACCATAGCCATTACCGTGGGTTGGAATCACAAAATCAAACAGGACAGATGGAATATTGTACAGATACATTAAGAATTCCCATGAACACCAAGAACAAGAGCAATAATGAGCTTGAAGAACTTACCACCACGATTCGTCAATACACATACTTACTTTCAGAGGCATTTTTGCATGTTCATTCAGCAGGGGGACATCAAACACCAATCTCCTCAACAAATGCTGCATCATGGATGGTCGTAATTGGCTGTGTAGAAAGGGAATTCTCTCTGATGAAGTAAGAATGTGATTCCTTCTCATACTTACCATGACAGCAATGCAATAATTACATTGTCCTTTTAGACATTACTACATAAACATTCTTATTCTATTCTTTTGAATTGAGAAATCAAATAACGGGCAAACACCCATTTGTTGAGGACACCATCAAGAGAAAATTAAATAAATAATGCAAAAAGTGAACCTGGAAGTTTGATCTGAAAAGATTGGGGCGAAGTTGAAGAAGATCAGAATTCCCTTATGTTTAAGGATTTGAAACGAAATGCAGCAAAGAAAATTATGCTGTGATGATGCAGAACAGAAAGAGAATGTGAAGCATACTTGAAATGTAGGCTGGAATTTCACAACCCCTGGGGTTAAGATGCCAGGTGGGGAAGGTTGTAAAACTAGGTGCTGCTCACAATGTGGTCTCCTCTACATTGGGAAACAAAGCGTAGATTGGGTGGCCACCTCACAGGACACCTACATTCTGTCTGCAAAAAAGACCCTGAACTTACAGGTGCCAGCCACTTCAACACACCACCATGTTCCCTGGCCACCCTGTTCCCTATCTCATGCAGTGCTCCAGCGAAGCTCAGTGCAAGCTGGAATGGCAGCACTTTATTTTCTGCCTGGGGACCCTGCAGCTTTCTGGACTCAATATTGTGTTCAATAACTTTTGGGCTTAAGCTCTCCCATGTTCTTACCCCAACCCCGACACACCAGGCCTCTGCTAACGACATTCCCATTGTTAGCCACTAACAGTCCCCATTAATAGCTATTCTCTTTCCAAAGCTAGGTCATTATCCACTTCTTCTATCCAATTGCCCTTCTCTCTCTTTCGGCTCTATCCCTACCTATCCTTTACTCTTTATCTCCTCTCCTTTCCTTACCTTCTTCATTTAAGCCAACATTCTCCCAGTTACTATCAGTTCTGAAGAAGGGTCATTCAACCTAAAATGTTAACTCTATTTTCTCTCCACAGATACTGCCAGATCTGTTGAGCTTTTCCAGCAATTTCTGTTTTCGTTTCTGACTTACATTATCTGCAATTCATTTGGTTTTTAGCCAATTAATGACTTTGGGGAAAACCCGTCTGCAGAGGCAGGCCCACCTTTGACATTGCTGCAAGGGGCTGAATCATCACTTCAGCCAAAAGATCAGCACTTGGATCAGCACTCACAATAGGAAAAATGTTTGGGCAATAATAACCATCTGAAAGTGAAATAGAAAGGACTTCAGAGCCAGTCCCAGCATGGTGTCATTGGGGATTTATTTAATGTAATGTTGAGTCACTATCTCTGATTGATTTTCCAGCACAACTGAACAGAAAGCAACATTAACTAATGCCAAATATAGAAAGTGATGCAATGCTGTGGATAGCTTGAACCCGAAACATTCAAGTTGTTGTCTTCTTTTCATTTAACTTACCCACAGATTGCTAGTAAGCATTCCTCAATGGCATCCCTCTGAGCCTTAGTGAGGGAGCACCCTTTAGACAGCCTGTAGACAGTGTGCAATAAGGAATCAATAAGAGACGCATGATGTTCAGTACCAGCAAAGAGTGGGGCACACTTGGTTAACAATGGCAGAACAGCAGTGCACAGGTATCGATTCAGTGCCAATGCCATATCTGTAGCACTCAAGGCGGCCTAGAGATTACGAAAAAAAAAACAAACATGTATATACATTTTATCTCTCCAGCAAAAAGGCCCTTAAGTCTAGGCAGACTGAGGAGGTTTAGAAACCCTGCTCAAACACACCCCTAATATCATGCTGAAATGCACATCTTGTTCTGGTTACCAGCCTGTTTGTTTCATGGTGGCTCTGTAGTTGGCACTGTTACCTCACTGCGCCAGGAACGCAGGTTCAATTCAACCTTTGGACAGTTGGCCGTGTGGCGTTTGCACATTCTTCCTGTGTCTGTGTGAGTTTCCTTTGGGTGCTCCGGTTTCCTCCCATAGTCTATAGATGTGCAAGTTAGGTGAATTGGCCATGGTAAATTGCCCATATTGTTCAGGGATATGTAGGCTAGGTGCATTAGGAGAAATGTAGAGTAATAGGGTAGAGGAATAGGTCTGGGAGGGTTGTTCTTTGGAGAGTCAGTATGGACTTATTGGGCTAAATGGCCTGTTTCCACACTGTAGGGATTCTATGATTTCTGTGAGTAAGACTCTACCCATTCTTCCTTAGGTAACCCCAAACATCAGACACTTCACTACTGTAATAACACATCTAATTTGTCGACTATCAATTTCTCTGATTCTAGCAAGTTCTGACCATATGGAACCTGTTTCCAGAATCCCAACCCATTTTTTTTCCAAATCCTTTGTTAATTGGAACAGAAAGAGGGTTTGGATAACGATGCAGGTGATCGATAAGCTGCCATCTATTCATTGATTAACATTTGATTAGACATAAATCATGTGCCATGTCAAAACAGAAAATATACAGCTGTTACACCAATACCTTAGAGTTCCTGCAGGAATCATGATGTGCACAGCATATGGCTGACAGTCAATTGCAAAGGCAACTCTCCAATGTAGTTACAAATATGTTAAGCATTCTAATTTTGCATAAGATTTTTGCTCATGCACTGCAATAATGTGCTGCAGCTCTTCAGCTTACGTAGTCCCAAACTTTATGTTCTGTACTATACTGACTGGGATAATCACCCTCAAATTATAACAGCAATGCAAACTTCCCTCAAGCTGTCACTGGATTACGTAATCCAAGACGATTCACATACATTACAGAGAATCTAACAAGGCACAGACAATTTATAGCAAATGCATTTTTGGGAGTGGACAGCCACAAGAACAAATTCTTAATATGTGCATATGGTAGTTGAGGCTCTACATTACCAAGGTAAATTAACTGGGGCAGACTCCTTGTGTAAATTTAGAACTGATCTTATTGAATGGTTGAGCAGGCTCAAGGGGCTGAATGGCCTATGGGTGTTCCTATTTCTTATGGTCTAACTCAACTGCTATTTCGTAAGTGCCATTCCTCATCCTTGAAAGAGACCAGTTGTGCAAAGGGAAAGTATAATATAAAGACTGATAACTACTGCTAGAGGAGTGTGAGCTGCAGGTAGTGATGGTAATGAAGGGCACTGACCAAAGAAACCAAACGGACTGCCAAGATCACCGCCAGCAGGTGGCAATAGTGACAGAGTGGAACAGACTGAACAGACTTTGGGAAAAACAGTGGCATTGGTAGGAGTGGGGCTGATGGGAAGGGGGTTGGGGGAGGCAGAAAGAAAAAGATTTCTTCAGCCCAATATAATGCACGGGCTACGTTCCATGTACATACAGTCATAGATCCATAGAGATGCACAGCACAGAAACAGACCCTTCAGTCCAACTCGTCCATGCCAACCAGATATCTTAACCTAATCTAGTCCAACTCGTCCATGCCAACCAGATATCTTAACCTAATCTCGTCCCATTTGACAGCACTTGGTGCATATCCTTCTAAACTCTTCCTATTCATATCCAGATGCCTTTTAAGTGTTGCAATTATATCAGCCTCCACCACTTTCTCTGGCAGCTTATTCCATACAAGCACTACCCTTTGCATGAAAAAGTTGCTCCCAGGTCCCTTTTAAATTTTTCCCCTCTCAGCCTAAATTAATGCCCTCTAGTTCTGGACTCCCCCACCCCAGGGAAAACTCCTTGTTTATTTATCCTATCCATACCCCTCTACAAGGTCACCCATCAGCCTCTGCACTCCAGGGAAAACAGCCCCAGTCTATTCAGCCTCTCCCTGCAGCTCAAATCCTCCAACCCTGGCAACATCCTTGTAAATCTTTTCTGAACCTTTTCAAGTTTCATAACTTACTTCCGATAAGAGGGAGACCAGCATTGCACACAATATTCCAAAAGTGGCCTAACCAATGTCCTGTACAGTGCAACATGATCTTCCAACTCCTATACTCAATGCTCTGTCCAATAAAGGGAAGCATACCAAACACCTTCATCACTATCCCATCTACTTGTGAATCCACTTTTAAGGAACTACAAACCTGCACTCCAAAGTCTCTTTGTTCAGCAACACTCCCCAGGACCTTACTATTAATTGTATAAGTCCTGCTCTGATTTGCTTTTCCAAAATGCAGCACCTCACATTTACCTAAATTAAACTTCATCTGCCAATGCTCAGCCCATTGGCTCATCTGATCAAGATCCTGTTGTACTCTGAGGTAACCTTGTTCACTGTCCACTACACCTCCAATTTTGGTGTCATCTGAAAACTTACTAACTATACCTCCAATGTTCACATCCAAATCATTTATATACATAACAAAAAGCATTGGACCCAGCACCAAGCCTTGTGGCACACCACTGGTCACAGGCCTCCAGTCTCAAAAGCAACTCTCCATCACCACCATCCTTTGTTTTCTACCTTTGAGCCAGTTCTGCATCCAAATGGCTAGTTCTCCCTGTATTCCAAGAGACCTAACCTTGCTAACCAGTCTATCATGAGGAACCTTGTCGAACGCCTTACTAATGTCCATATAGATCACATCCACCTCTCTGCCCTCATTAATCCTTTTTGTTACTTCTTCAAAATCCTCAAACAAGTTCGTGAGACATGATTTCCCATGCAAAAAGCCATGTTGACTATCCCTAATTAGGCCTTGCTTTTCCAATTGCATGTAAATCCTGTCCCTCAGGATTCCCTCCAACAACTTGCCCACAACCAAAGTCGGACTTATCCTTACCACCTTTCTTAAATAGTGGCACCACATTAGCCAACCTCCAGTCATCTGACACCTCATCTGTGACTATCGATGATACAAATATCTCAGCAAGGGGCCTAGCAATCACTTCCCTAGCTTCCCAGAGAGTTCTAGGGTACATCTGATGACGTCCTGTGGATTTATCCACCTTTATGCATTTTAAGACATCCAGCACCTCCTCCTCTGTAATATGGACATTTTTCAAGATGTCGCCTTTTATTTCCTCAGATTCTATATCCTCCATCTTTCTCTCCACAGTAAACACTGACGCAAAATGCTCATTTAGTATATCCCCCATCTACTTAAATAATTTCTTGCTTATCTTTAATTTGTCTTTTGGTTTGTGAAGACCTGGCACCAGTAAAATAAAGAATCCCTGCTTCATGACCTTCAATCTGTCTATGTGTTCAAATCTCATGTTACCCTTCAGCGTGTCAATAAGTTTATTTAACACACACAAGCAGCAGTATAGAGTCATAGAGATGTACAGCATTGAATCAGACCCTTCAGCCCAACTCTTCCATGCCAACCAGATATCCCAACCCAATCTAGTCCCAACTGCTAGAACCCGGCCCATATCCCTCCTAAACCCTTCCTATTCATATACCCACCCAGATGCCTTTTAAATGTTGTAATTGTACTAGCTTCCATCACTTCCTCTGGCAGCTCATTCCATACACGTCCCACCCTCTGAGTGAAAAAGTTGCCCCTTAGGTCTCTTTTATATCTTCCCCTCTCACCCTAAACCTATGCCCTCTAGTTCTGGACTCCCTCACCCCAAGGAAAATACTTTGTCTATTTATCCTATTCATGCCCCTCATGATTTTATAAACCTCTACAAGGTCACCCCTCAGCCTCTGACGCTCCAGGGAAAACAGCTCTAGCCTATTCAACCTCTCTCTATAGCTCAAATCCTCCAACCCTGGCAACATTCTTGTAAAACGTTTCTGAATCCTTTCAAGTTTCACAACATCTTTCCAATAGGAAGGAGACCAGAATTGCACGCAATATTCCAACAGTGGCCTAACCAATGACCTGGACAGCCGCAACATGACTTCACAACTCCTGTACTCAATACTCTGACGAATAAAGGAAAGCATACCAAACGCCTTCTTCACTATCCTGTCTGCCTGAAACCCCACTTTTAAGGAGCTATGAACCTGCACTCCAAGGTTTCTCTGTTCAGCATCACTCCTATGACCTTACCATTAAGTGTGTAAGTCCTGCTAAGATTTGCTTTCCGTGGGCGGCACGGTGGCATAGTGGTTAGCACTGCTGCCTCACAGCGCCAGAGACCCGGGTTCAATTCCCGCCTCAGGCGACTGACTGTGTGGAGTTTGCACGTTCTCCCCATGTCTGCGTGGGTTTCCTCCGGGTGCTCCGGTTTCCTCCCACAGTCACAAAGATGTGCAGGGTCAGGTGAATTGGCCATGCTAAATTGCCCGTAGTGTTAGGTAAGGGGTAAATGTAGGGGTATGGGTGGGTTGCGCTTCGGCGGGTCGGTGTGGACTTGTTGGGCTGAAGGGCCTGTTTCCACGCTGTAATGTAATGTAATCTAATCTAATCAAAATGCAGCACCTCACATTTATCTAAATTAAACTCCATCTGCCACTTCTCAGCCCATTGGCCCATCTGATCAAGATCCCATTGTAATCTGAGGTAATCTTCTTCGCTTTGTTATAGAACATAGAACATAGAAGAATACAGCACAGTACAGGCCCTTCGGCCCTCGATGTTGCGTCGATCCAAGCCCACCTAACCTACACTAGCCCACTATCCTCCATATGCCTATCCAATGCCCACTTAAATGCCCATAATGAGGGAGAGTCCACCACTGCCACTGGCAGAGCATTCCATGAACTCACAACTCGCTGAGTAAAGAACCTACCCCAAACATCAGTCCTATACCTACCCCC
>NC_057718.1:22535993-22607409 GCF_004010195.1 Chiloscyllium plagiosum | reverse complement strand
TGTGTACATGGACACCAAGATCTCTCTGCTCATCCACACTACCAAGTATCCGTCCGTTAGCCCAGTACCCCATCTTTTTATTACTCTTACCAAAGTGAATAACTTCACACTTAGCTACATTGAACTCCATTTGCCACCTTTCTGCCCAGTTCTGCAGCTTATCTATATCCCGCTATAACCTGCCATATCCATTCCTCACTGTCTACAACTTCTCCGACTTTCGTATCATCCGCAAACTTGCTCACCCAACCTTCTGACCCCTCCTCCAGGTCATTTATAAAAATGACAAACAGCAATGGTCCCAAAACAGATCCTTGCGGAACACCGCTAGTGACGGCACTCCAAGATGAACCTTTGCCATCAACTACTACCCTCTGTCTTCTTCCAGCCAGCCAACTCCTAATCCAAACCTCCAACTCACCCTCAATGCCATACCTCCGTATTTTTTGCAGTAGTTATGGGGTTGTATGATTTTTCCCAAAGGGTGTTAATGCTGTGCCAATGAATGCCTTAAGCACATCTATCAGCTAAAATTGGACTCTGCACTTAGTACCAATCATGTAACAATTAATACTTAATTCTCGCTTTCTCAAAGAATTTGTTCTGGATAGGAAGACAAATTGTGTAATTGTACTGTAGGTACAGTTCATGTAGATAGAATATTAAAGTTTCATACTTTCATTCTATCTACCAAGAAAAAAATCCCTACAGCACAGCTGCATAAAAATTATACAGATTCACCATTACATGTTGCTCTATTCATCTGATAACTGAATAATGGATAGACAATGAATTGAATATATTTAGTTTAATCCACTTACTTGAAGGTATCCGTTGATGCCGTTGCTTGATTTTTAAAAAAATCTACAAGTCAGTCAGGCTGGTTTATTTTCTGTGTGAATTGCTAAATCACTACCATACTTATATCACATTGACAGATACATGCAGAGTCATGACACCTATTAAACCTCTGAGACTTCTTATCTACCCACCGTGTCCAGTGAGGCAGCAGCACGGAGGTCTGGCAAAAAGCCAACTTCCAACAGATGTAAAAGAAAATCTTGCTCTTCAATCCCGTATACCCTTTCCAAGAACAAAACCATGGCGGCTTTGTGATCTGGACAGAATCCTGCTGACATGTCTGGCTCCACAACCGTCCCGTCTAAAAGGAAACATATGCATTTACTAATTGCTGAAGGTGTTAATCACCTCTTTCTTGGATAATTCAAATGACAAACATCACAATTTTTGTTTTTGTTTTCCCTGTATGAGATGCACATGCATCACAAAGCTCAGCGAACAACCTCCATTCTGAGGATGGTGTTTCTGAGCTAGCCTTTGGGCACAGCAAAATATTCTCCCTCCTCCAGGAAAGCAACCACCATTTTCACCACTTGCCCTCAGTAACTCAGCTGAAAGTCTAGCAGAGCAGAAGACCTTCAATCCACATTCCATTCTTCAAATTCAAAGTGCCATCTCATCTTTATCCGATATTTACACTGTAGGATGGAAGGAGGAATTTCACTTTTCCCTTCTCCCAACAGAGATCAGTAAGAATTAGATTGTACCCAATATATGGAAATCAGCATAAAGGCATTTAGAGAAGAAACAATGCACATACTTCTAATCCATGCCACATCAGTTTAAATAATGGAAAACTTGCAAATTATCAAGAAACCCTCAATATTAAAACATGCTTTACATCTTACACTGAATACAATTTCCATAACAGATGTAACCAGCTGGCAGTAAATTGAAGTGGATACAAAACCTCATGTCTTGAGCAATTTGTCACTAGCTTGTTGGAAAGACAGCATGCCACATCTATTTGTCACTTGGAGAGATAAAAACTAATGAATAGCAAACCCTTTGCACCAGGATTCACTGCATACTTGGAACATTCAGCCAAAGTACAGTTAAGAGTTATTTTAATCCCAAAAATGGGTTGGCACACTTTCCCAAACCCAAACTTGGGTTGTGAATCTACCTGAGCCAATGGCTTCCTCTTGACTAATCCTTGCCCAATTGGAATCTAAGCCTGTCAATCAGGCAGGAGATTTGTTGGTGTTATCAGATACAACTTAAAACAACGACAATGTTAGGGGTAACCACAACTTCCGGTTTTCTGCACTCTGCACAGCTACTGCCCTCAGCTCGGGCCATCTCAGCAGATCAAAAAGATTACAATTCTCAAAAATGAGTTTGAACAATTCAGTAGCTGAAAGGCAAAGTTCGGAGCTCAGTGGGTTTCCTCCGGGTGCTCCGGTTTCCTCCCACAGTCCAAAGATGTGCAGGTCAGGTGAATTGGCCATGCTAAATTGCCCTTAGTGTTAGATAAAGGGGTAAATATAGGGGTATGGGTGGGTTGCGCTTCGGCGGGTCGGTGTGGACTTGTTGGGCCGAAGGGCCTGTTTCCACACTGTAAATCTAATCTAATCTAATCTAATCTAATAAGCCTTTCTTAATTTCCCTATGTAAGCTCCATTGGAACTGTGAAACAAAGAAACCATTCAAGACCCTGAAAATAATTAAAATAAAACAAGAAAAAATGTCTTTCTTCACCATGACAATTCTCAAAAATGAGTTTGAACAATTCAGTAGCTGAAAGGCAAAGTTCAGAGCTCAATAAGCCTTTCTTAATTTCCCTATGTAAGCTCCATCGGAACTGTGAAACAAAGAAACCATTCAAGACCCTGAAAATAATTAAAATAAAACAAGAAAAAATGTCTTTCTTCACCATGTGGAGTGGTTTGTCTGCACGTTATAAAATCCATCAATTTTCATTCCAAATGCTCACTTGCTGTATGAGCACCACAGCTTTATAATCAGCTGTACGAATGGAACAAAAATTCAGGCAAACCCTTTAATGCAGCATATTCCTTCTTACTACTTTAAATCTATTTAATTTGATTCTAATTTTAATTTTTTTCATGTCAGTACATGAGACAAGATTGAGCAATCTCTTCATCTGGCTGAGTAATCTCACAATTCCTCTATGTTTCCCATACATGTCCCATCTGTGTTTGGAGGTCAAAGTATAATGGGCTGTGGTTTATTTAGTGGGATGGTATCAAAAAGTGCATTTAAAGAATGTAAGTATTATTCCAATGCAGCAGTTTATGCAAATAAATCCTCAAAAATGTCTCACTCACAATCAAACAATATATCACCACACTAAGTCAAACAATTCTCTTCAATTAAGTTATTTTTTACATCGTTTGTGTAGACTAGCAGAATCTATATGAAGTCAGTTATTTCAACGCCAAGCAATTTCATTTGGAAGATTATTTTTTCAACAACTATGTTAATAATCTCTTAAATACTTCTTTTGCTTGTCAAAAAAGATATACAGCTGTCAATCAGAAATAATTTGAATACATCATTACTAAAAATATAATAGGACATTATTCCAACCAACATAGGCTGTCTATGAGAATAATAACATATGATTTGTTCCCACGCATCAATGTTGAAAGATGCTTGAACATTGTGCTGCAGTAATTCCTTCAGGCAATCAATAATACTGTTGACAAAGGAAAGCTTACAGCACAGTATAAGTGCTTAATAAATTATCAGAGACTATGTTCATAACCATTCTTCAAACCATAGACAACTCAATACCCTTTTCTTTCTATACTCAACAGAATAGCGTAAATGTTTGCAAACTGAGTTGTTCTTTTCATTCATGGATAGTAATCTGCTGATTTGATGCCACAATTAAATTTGTCATAACCTGCAGTTAAAAATACTTATCATACAGTCTCCAAAGTCCCCTCATAAAATATGGTAAACTCACCCTTCGCCACTGTTGGCATCTGGAAGGGAATGCTGACAACTCCTTCCAGGTCTTCCAGAGGAATCAATGAACGGAGAATGGATTTAATTCGGATTGCCTCGCCTTTGCCAGCATTAATGAGCTATTACAATGAAGAAAAGAGCAAATGAACGTTGAGATATGTAAAAGAGGGGAACCACACAATTGATACAAGTTGACATAAGTCAAGATTACGACTACTTTTCGTTTATGGTGGACTCTCTGGTTCAATGGTATTATTTGCTCTTTAACCCTTTCCTCTCTGCCCAAGACAACAGGGAGACAATTAGATCCCAGGTTTTTGCCAAAATTAATCTGAAATCTCTAGAAGTGGCAAAAAACTTTTACTATTTAATTTTCATTACTGTCTGTCCCTATCCCTCCATACTCAACCACTCCATCTTTTGGGAATCATATATTGTTTCAATTATTTGGACATAGAACATAGAACATAGAAAAGTACAGCACAGAACAGGCCCTTTGGCCCATGATATTGTGCCGAGGTTTAATCCTAATGTAAAACACAATAACTTCACCTACGCAACCCTTAACTCACTGCTATCCATGTGCATGTCCAGCAGTCGGTTAAATGTCCCTAATGACTCTGCTTCCACCACCACAGCTGGCAACGCATTCCATGCATTCACAACTCTCTGCGTAAAGAACCTACCTCTGACGTCCCCTCTATACCTTTCTCCTAATATCTTAAAAACTATGACCTCTCGTACCAGTCAATCCTGCCCTGAGGAAAAGTCTCTGGCTATTGACTCTATCTATTCCTCTCATTATGTTGTGTACCTCGATCAGGTCTCCTCTCTTCCTCCTTCTCTCCAGAGAGAAAGGTCTGAGCTTATTCAATCTTTTTTCATAAGGCAAGCCCTCCAGTCCAGGCAGCATCCTGGTAAACCTTCTTTGCACCCTCTCCAAAGCCTCTGGATCTTTCCTATAGTAGGGCGTTTCAGAACTATTCCAAACGTGGTCTCACCAGGGACTTGAAGAGCTGTAACAAAACCTCGCGGCTCTTAAACTCAATCCCCCTGTTAATGAAAGCCAAAACGCCATATGCTTTCTTAACAACCCTATCCTCTTGGGTGGCAACTTTGAGGGATCTATGTACTTGCACACCAGATCCCTCTGTTCCTCCACACTGCCAAGAATTCTGTCTTTAATCCTATATTCAGCATTCAAGTTCAACCATCCAAAATGCATCACTTTGCATTTATCCACATTGAACTCCATCTGCCATTTCTCAGCCCAGCTCTGCATCCTGTCTATGTCACGCTGCAGCCTGTAATAGCCCTCAATACTATCGACAGCACCTCCAACATTTGTGAAATCTACAAATTACTAACCCACCCCTCAACATCCTCATCCAAGTCACTTATAAAAACTGCAAAGAACAGTGGCCCAAGAACAGAGCCCTACGGGACCCCACTCATCACTGACCTCCAGGCAGAATACTTTCCATCTACAACCACTCTCGGCCTTCTGTCAGCCAACCAATTTTGAATCCAGACAGCCAAATCTCCCTGTATCCCATACTTTCTGACTTTATGAATGAGTCTACCATGGGGAACCTTATCAAATGCCTTGCTGAAGTCCAAATACACCACATCCACTGCTCGATCTTCATTGACCTGTCTTGTCACCTCCTCAAAGAACTCAATAAAATTTGTCAGGCATGACCTGCCCCTTAAAAAGCCATGCTGACTGTCTTTAATCACACTATGCTTTGCCAAATAGTCATAAATCCTACCCCTCAGAATTCTTTCCAAAACTTTGCTGACCACAGACGTAAGACTGACTGGTCTGTAATTGCCAGGGATTTCCCTATTACCCTTCTTGAAAAGAGGAACAACATTTGCCTCCCTACAATCATCCGGTACGACTACCATGGAGAGTGAGGAAGCAAAGACCTTAGCCAGCGGCTTAGCAACCTCCTTTCTCACTTCTCAGAACAGCCTAGGACAGGTCTGGATAGTCTCCTTTTAATTATAAAACCACGGACCTCTGATCTTCTGTGCAGTTTGACTTGGAGCAATGGCAGAAAAAATGGATAAGCAAAAGAGTAATACACAGAGGTATTCAGGAATGCCTCTTTGAATGATTTGTTCATAAAAGTGACAAAACTCTCAATAATAACAATCACACATGCTTTACTGACCACGTTGTGAATATTGTTAATGTGTTTGCTCCAAATGAAAGCAAAGTATATTCTTTTAATTACATGAGTTTGTCAAGTTTGAGAACTGTGATGTCATGCTGTAATGTGTCTGAATATGAACATCTGAAAGAAGGAGTACTTGTGTTCAATTGAAAAAAATTGTGGAAATTCCTTTTCCCCCATCCAAAGTCACTTTTTGCAGAGCTACCGAAAAGACTAAAACAACTGGACTGAGTAGATTTACAAAAGTGATCTCTGAGACTAATGAAATTGATTATTGAGTTTATTTGCGACTTACATGGATCTCTGGTGCACAACGTCCCAATAAATCAATTAAAGCAGAATAGAAGGTCATAATAGCATTCCCCATATGAATGGTGTCATCTTCCTCTTCTTCAAGGTCTCTATTAACCAAAATGTATTAACAACATAACTGTGTTTTGTGAAATTTAACAGGTACTAACAGAGATTTGTATTGGTCACAAACTTCAGTACACACATACATATGCACAAATACAAATTCCAATATTATACAATGTTAGCAGCATACACTATGACTAAAAAAATGATTTATGTTACAAAAAAGGCATTTTGCATAACTGTGCTTAAATGTTTCCTATACACGTTTCCTGTTGTCCTCTGGTGTATTTTACATGTGCCCACCAAGTAAGTGTCCAGGTGCAGCCACTTTTCTATCAGTAATGACTGTCTCTTTTGGTGTCATGCAGGTATGAGCTGCTTGTGCCTATCAGGTAATTTCCAACAACACAATCACTACACATTGGGAAAAACATTTTGCCATGGATATTGAGAGAATACTTTTTTCTTTATAGTTAATGTCTTCATTATAAAATGACAGCTTTCTACTGTCAAAATGTACAAAATCTGTGAATCCAATGTTATTAGCAAGTTAGTAATTGCAAAGAAAAGCAGGGGTTTTCCTGATTTTCATTGAAAAAGGATTTTAGCCCCACAGTTTTTCATCAATCCTTGTAGTATTTGCAGCAACTCAAGATTTTCAGCCTTGCCATTAACTATTTAAATTAAAATCATTTACGAAGAACATCTTCCTATTTCTTTTTGCTGAAATTTTAGAATATTTTATTGTGAACTGCAAGTATAGATGACAATATTGAGGAAATTGGCTCAGAGAAGTTGCTGAGTTTACAATGTGAATGAGCTTAATTAAGAGATATAGTTGAGTCATCTTGAACTTATAACTGAGTATTATTTTAATTCAGTTATCATACTTCTCAGTGAAATGCAACTGAAGCAATAATGCTCCCTATTCAAAATCTGTTTGATCAGAAAGACTTTTTTTTTAAGATTAGATTACTTACAGTGTGGAAACAGGCCCTTCAGCCCCAACAAGTCCACACCGACCCTCCAAAGAGCAACCTACCCATACCCATTCCCCTACATTTACACCTTCACCTAACACTACGGGCAATTCTGCATGACCAATTCACCTAATCTGCACATTTTTGGACTGTGGGAGGAAACCAGAGCACCCAGAGAAAACCCTCACAGACACGGGGACAATGTGCAAACTCCACACAGACAGTTGCCTGAGGCGGGAATTGAACCCGGTTCTCTGGTGCTGTGAGGCAGCAGTGCTAACCACTGTGCCACCGTGCCGCCCTTTAGAGGCACTTAGTTTATAACCTCAAAATTATAAACTAAGGAAGCACTTTATCACACACTGGAAATCTGAAAGAGTCTCCTCCAAAAGCTACTGAAGCTTGGGGGCTCAACTAGAAATTCCAAAAATGGGTCTGGTTGCATTGTCCGATAAGACAATTAAATGTTATGGAATCAAGGTGAATAAATTAAACTAAAATTCAGGACAGCCATGATTTAATTGAAAGCTGAACAGCTCAAGGGACAGAATCACTCATTCCTGTTTCTATAACCTTCTGGTTAGATCTAGATAAAACGATGGTTATGCTGAGATGGATTTTGACATTTCACCTTTTGAGAGGGGTTTGGTAAAGGGTTTGGTAATTTTGTCTTTTTTCTTAAGTCAGCTAAATACCTCCACAAAATATATTTCAAAGAAAGGCCCTGGTCACTCCACAACCACCAAATTGTGACAGTAATCGACTGTCAAGTCACAAGTCAGACTCACAGCCTCCTACTTGACTCATCAGTTGATGACAGGCCATCTCTCGTTGGATCTTCAGAGATCTTTATAGCTTCCTCCATAGCAGCGAGAAGCCCATCCCCACCTTCTCCTCTCAGAGCTGGGCCAAAGCATTCGGGCCGACGTATCAACAACCTGACAACTTCATTGGCATTCTCTTCCACGCTCTCGCCTACAAATTGATGGAGCAACTTGAATGTGAGACACTAGTACATCACACAAAAGAATCATCCTTAAATCAACAATGCATGTGAAAAACAATGTTATTCAGAGATTTAGAAAGCTTTGATGAAATGTAGAAACCCTGTTTCTTTCTTGTGGAAATATTGAAGTTTATTTTCTTGTCATTGCAGCTAGCTCTGCTATTGGACATCAGTTCTCTGCTACATGGAGATATAGCTCACTGATTTACTCCATTCATTCACAAGAATTGGCACCAAGAGGCATACATGTTACTAACAGCATGATGTGAATGAAATGTCAGTATTTGTTTGATATGTACTGAAGATAACTCACACACTGGAATCCATTCATTCTGATGCCCAATTCCCCAGTTTACAAAATTACAAGTTGATCAAGAACTCACTGCAGATGTATAGCAATTCTCTAAAATTGTGATTAGCCCTTTACGTAGGCCATATGTTTCAGCTTTATTTTGTTTATTAAAATGAAACAAGTACTATCTGCAGTGCCATTTCCACTTCTTGTTAACAAGAGTGAAAAATGACTAGCTGATACAACTTGTAAATCATATTTTCGTACTTTTGAGATTTATTATGAAACATTATTTAATTTGCTATTTAAGTTCCTCTGAGAAGTTGTTTGGTAAACCATGGATTAAATTAATTATTGGAAGGTTGAATTTCCAGTCTTCGTTGAGGTGCCAAGTTCAGCTGGACTAGCACTGTGATCATTTTCAACACTCTGGCTAAGAAGAAGCAAGGGTCAGCTAAGACTGGTTATTAACAGATCAGAGCTTCAAGAGAAATTAATCAATAGAAAATACTGTGAGCATGCTGAACTTGCTGCTCAAGCCCCACCCATATGTTGGTAGCCTCTAAACTGGCTGGTGAGGTAGTAGAATCTCAGACTCGCACCTTTTCTTTATGGAATGAGTTTACTGACTCACTCCATCTCAAAGCTCTTATCAAACATCCCAGTGTCCCAAATTTCCCCTATTTTTATGTGGATATTTTCTAATCAACCCTTAATGGATATTATTACATATCTCTGGAGCAGGTGGGACCCAAACCCTTGGATTCTATCACTGTGTCACAAGAACCCACTCCTATTTAAATGTGCTCAAACAGCAATAATACACACTATCTGTTTCCCTTAACCTTGACAATGATATTAGCAAATCTTCACATTGTGATTGACAAGACATGAGCAACTTGTTCCTCACGTGCAAAGTTCTATTTGGAAGCATGCAAATTTGTAAAATTTGCAATGCTGGAGAAGTGGAAGTTGGTAGTGTCCCTGTCTTTTGGTATAGAATGGAATAGTCTTTATAATTTTTTTTCTGCCATTCAGGAATAACCACCCTTCTGGTTGGCATGACAATGCTAAACAGATAGGGAAGGAACATTCGTTGTTCTGTCCTGTCAGACCGTTAATCAATCTAAGAATCTTACAGCAACTTCACACTATTCTCCAAAGGAAGAATATGAACACACGTAAACAACAACTAACAATAACTATCTTCATTCACAATCCACATTCTCACTTATATTGGATTCTGACTACTAATAGATGAACATGAAAGCAATCTCTCTTGCTTCTGGTCTTTTAGTGGAAATTGAGATCACATTGTTCACTTACACTGGGAAAAAAAGATATGTGCAATTCTGAAAAGCTCAAAAAGACTAAAACATAAACAAGTAAAGGCTTGTGCATTTTACACAGAATTTGCTTTTGTTGCAATCTATACATGGCAGGTCCCCCACCCATCACTTAATACAGCAGTGAAGCAGGAAATCTATCCATGCTCCCTACTATAGACTTCATTGGGGTGAAGATGGGAAGGAGGTGATGATCCCATGTGTCACCCTCCAACTGAGTAAATACCCCATTGACAAAAAAAGCAGAAGGGAACACAAGATTTTGCCAGACAGCAGGCTTTCTGTCCACATCCTCACTATTTCTATCAACAACATTAATGTCCAAAAAATGAAGCGGATCACAACTCCATGCAACTAGGTTACTTCTTGCACTGTAACCCCATTGACACTTCATTCTTCCCTTTTCATAACACAACTGTCTGCTACACAGTCTTCACTTCTAAAGGGCATGCTGTTAGATAGCACCTTACCATTGCAAAATACTGCAAAACGGAGAAAATCCAGATATCGCTCCCCTTCCACGGGATTCCAGCCAATATCAGGGTAACCCTTGGCAACTAGCATAGCACAGCTCTGCAGGCCACAGCCAGCTAAATATTGAACAACCTGGAGAATGGAACACAGGCATAAATCAGCAAACATCTCAATTATGTATTCCCAAACTTATTTGGATAAACTATTTAGCTTGAATGAAATATCAATCAATTTCCTGGAAGAGATGCAGAAGTGAAGATACAGCTAACCATTACAATCTCTTCCATCTGAGTTCAATCCAATTACTTTTGAACTTCTTAAAAGGACAACAGTTCAATGAAAAATGTTTTGTTGGTTTCATAGTCTTCCATGGGGGAAATAACAGAGAAGGATTGGATGGATAAGATGGCTGATTAGCAAGCAGTTGAAACTGCGCCTTCAGCACTGCTTCAACAATCAACAACTTGAACTTGGAAATTCTGGCCCAAAGGAACAAGATTGCCATGAAAATTGGTTGGCGAATCCTTTCATTTAGTAACAAGCACTTTACATTGTTTCCATTAAAACTGAATGTTACTCCACTTCCAAGAAATCATGGCTCCAGGTATTTTCTCCTTTGTGGAGCAAAGGTTATGCAACACTATTTTAATGGGCACTATTCAAAGGAAATTCTATCCAGTTAGCAACACCACTGATTGAGTATCTGAATCAGCCCTGGTTCTGACTGTGACGCAATTTTCCATTTGCAAAGAATCAGCATTGGAGGCAGCCTTTCTCTCCAAGTAGTCAATCTCTCACCCTTCATGCAGCGGCCAAGAGTGGATAGTTGGAGGATTGCAGCACTATGACTGCCTCATGGCCAACTGTCAAGAAAGTGGGCACAGACCCTTCATGATAATCACTTAACAGCTGTGGATTAATGGACTGAAAAACACACTGTCATAAATCACAAAGTAGTTAGACAATCTGAAGGAGCATGGAAGCTGACATGACTGCGGAGGAAATCTTGGATGTGTTGGGGAGCTTACAGGCTGGGAAATTGCTGGAGTCTACTCTTCTCCTTCCAAATGTGCAAAGGCATCGTATGGAAAGATTTGTTTTCCATGAAGGATGGCATTACTCACCTGCTTTATGGGCTGCAGACCAAGTGAATAATGAGAAACTGTTTTCAGAGGCAGACAGGTCAGTAACAACAAAAAACAGATTGAAGGTGATTGGCAAAAGAACCAGGAGTGACATGAAAGAAAGAAAATTTGTGAAGCAAGGTGTTCTGATCTAGAATGCACTGCCTGAAAGAATAATGGAAGCAGATTGAATAATAAATTTCTAAACAGAACTGGATAAATACTTGAAGAAAAAACATTTGCAGGGTTATCATGAAAATGTTGGAGAGTGGGGGAGCATGTGGAAAACCTTGACAGCCATTTTCAAACAGCCTGCATTGGTACAATGGCAAAAATGGTTTCTTTCTTTGCTGTATCAACCTGTGAATCTAACGCATAAGCAAACAGGACTGAAGTGAATATAGGTCCACAGAACAACTTTATTTAAACTGAGGCAGATCAACATACAACAATATATTCTGGAGTGATGTGCTTACATTTGCTGCCAGGATCTGAGTCACGGCATTAAGTGCTCTCTATGCTCCAGCTTTATGGGATGGCACGGTGGCTCAGTGTTTAGCACTGCTGCCTCACAGCACCAGGATCCCAGGTTTGATTCCAGCCTCAGGCGACTGTCTGTGTGGAGTTTGCACATTCTCCCTATGTCTGTGTGGGTTTGCTCTGGGTGCTCTGGTTTCCTCCCACAGTCCAAAGATGTGCAGGCCAGGTGAATTGGCCATGGTGAGTTGCCCATAGTGTTAGGTGCGTTAGTCAGAGGGAAATGGGTCTGGGTGGGTTACTCTTTGGAGGGTCAGTGTGGACTAGTTGGGCCGAAGGGCCTGTTTCCACACTGTAGGGAATCTAATCTAGTCTATGTTATGTACTGTGCACTCACTTGTCTCATGTCTCTGTCTCTCTTTGTTTAAAAAATAGCATTAACATTGGTAAAAATAAAATCAAGCTAATCAATTGTATAAATGAAATCCTCTATTGACGAAACAATGCAAGATGTATTAATTTTAAACTTCAATAAATGACAAAAAGAATCAGGGATGATTCCTTCAACCACCATATTCAAAACTAATATATAAAATTTGAAATATGAATAAATGGAAAAATAATAACAGGAATTGTCATTCCCCCCACCCCCTATGGCAAAATACATTAATATCATGGAGGTCTTGTAATTATTTATACTAAAATATTTATTTCAGAAACCAAAATTACTTTCTATTCAACACATATTGATCTCCAAACCAGTATAATACCTCATTAAAATAAAGCTGCAAGCATGTTCTTTGACATAAAAACAGAAAATGCTGAGACACACAACATATTCAGCAGCCCATGGGTTATTCACAGTTCATCAGAAGTTGGATCCCTTTGGATGACAAAATAAAATGAATCACAGAGAAGAGAACAAATGGTATAAGTCAGGAAGTGAAACTTGCAATCACAAAGTAGTCACTTCAAGTCAATGTTTAAAAGGAGTAGCGAAGCAAGGTTTGTGCTAATGTATATATAAATAAGACCTAAATTGCAATAAAAAAAAACCCAGCAAGTGCTGCAAGGTTAACAGCATTTTTAAAGAAAGAAACAGAGTGAACGTTTTGATTCCAATGAGTCTTCTTTGGGACTGAAAGGGGCTGGAAAATGATGTTTTTTATGCTCTGGACAGAGGGGGAGGAATGGCAGTTGGAACAGATGTTGAGGATGCCAAGAGCAAAAGACAAGAAGAGTGCTAATTGTAATAATAGAAGTCTAAATGCGAAATGTGAATAGTCAAAAACAGGTCAGCTTTACTGAGCGCAAACTCATGCAAACAAGAAGTTGAGGTATTGGTGTTGGACTGGGGTGGACAAAGTAGGAAATCACATAACACCAGGTTATAGTCCAACAGGTTGATTTGAAATCACAAGCTTTCAGAGCATTAGGTCTTCACTTGACAAAGGGGCAGCGCTCCAAAAGTTTGTTATTTCAAATCAACCTGATGGACTATGACCTGGTGTTGCATGATTTCTGACCATGCAAACAAGACACTGGTATGAATGGGAGGGATTGGGGTGTCATAAAAATAGAGGACAGTCTTCATCCTCCAAAGTTGTTGAACTCAATGTTATATCCTGAAGGCTGTAAAGGACTTAGGTGGAAAATTAACTGCTGTTCCTTCAGCTTGCACTGAGCTCTCATAGAATCCCTACAGTATGGAAGAAGGCCATTCAACCCATTGAGTCCACACCAACCCACTGAAGAGCATCCACCCAGATCCACCCCTTCTCTGTAACCCTGCATTTCCCAAGGCTAATCCACCTTGCCTGCACATCCCTAGATACTATGGGCAATTTAGCATGGCCAAGCCGGCTAACCCGCACATCTTTGGACAATGGGATGAAACCGGATCGTCCAGAGGAAACCCACACAGACATGGCAAGAATGTATAAACTCCACATGGACAGCTGCCCGAGGGTGGAATCAAACATAGGTCCCTGGTGCTATGAGGCAGCAGTGTTAATCACTGAGCCACCATACTGTCTGCACTGCAGCAGGCCTAGGTTTGAAATTCTAGCACTTACAGAAAGATTGTGTATCGACATGGCAAGCAACTTGTAGCTCAAGGTAATTCTTACGAACACAATAGAGGTGTTCTGCAAAGTGGTCAGTCAGTGTGTATGGCCTCGCCAATATAGAGGAGGCTACACTGTGAGCCCATGAATGCAGCACGCTGTATTTAAAGAAGAATAAATAATTCACTGAGCAGGTCTGGCAGTATCTGTGCTGAGAAAGCAGAGTTAACGTTTGCGGTGCACTGAACCTTTTTCTGACATTTTTTACTTTTTACTCAACTGAGGAATCGTCCCTCATGACAGTTCACAGGGCCTTCAGTCAAGTCAATCTTTCTCCAGCAATTATGCCTTCACCCCTTCCCCTTACCCCCAGAACAGCGATAGGGTTCCTCTTGTCCTCACTTTCCACCCCACTATTCTCCACATTCAAAGGATCATGCTTTGCCATTTCTGCCATCTGCTGCAGGATACCAACATCAACCACATATATAAACTAAACCAAATACATACTTTCTCTAAGTCGGGCTCTCGCAATGCTAAGGCAAGTTCATTGTTGTCCATTACAGATGCTGCTGCAACATCTAAAGGAGTGGAACCTCGCATTGAAGGAGAAGCTGTTAAGAAAATATAAAACATTTAAGGAATAGTTTTTAAATGGTTTAGGTGTGGCAGTGCTGTTTAATACAGTCAGTTCTGCCTTAACACGATAGTTCCACTCTCGGGCAATCTTGTGTTATAAGAAAATCGCATAATATCAACACCATTTAAACTAATGGGGCCGGAATTGTGGTATAACCAATAAACACTTTAAAACTTTGCATTTTGAAATAGTGTCGCCAATTCGTCAATCGTGTTATAGCAAATTTGTGTTAACAAAACACGCGTTATAGCTGAATGACCTGTATTGGTTCAGACAAAAGAATTTTCTTCCCTTATGCACAGTAAGATACAGCAAGGCTGAGATTTGTAATAATCAAAACGCTGACACAGAAAGGTTTGGACTGATTGACAAATGCGTAAGTTCAGTTTCAGAATGCATTGAGCTTTCCTGGCAGGAATCTGAGGTTTGAGTATCAAATCCAATTGCAAATCATCATCAACGAATACATGAACACAAGGCTATGTGCCAAGAGCTAGAGAATGGGGTTAGAATTGATCGGTGCTTGATGACTCGCACAGACATGATGGGCTGAAGGGTCTTTGTCCATGCCATGGAAACTCCATTCTATGAGATCAATAAATTACTTTGAGTGCATTTAACTCACTTTTGAAATTGACTTGTAGGTAACTTTTTCCACAGAGCAAGGCTACTCTTTAAAGCACAGGTAAACTGTGAAAGACTTATACTAATTATGTTCACCATTATGAAGTAGTACTAAGGGCACAAGACATTATACGATTAACCAGAATACTAGTAACCAATAACACTCACATACACAAATCCAATATGTTGATGAATGAAAAAGTCCAATAGAAGAAACTTTTTAAGTGAGGTCAATTTTACCTTTTTTTATTCATTATGGGGATGTGAGTGTTGCGAGAAAGGCCTGTCTTTATTGCCACATCTTTTACTCTAGTGAGTCACCTTTTTTAATCAGCGTTCACAGACAGTACTTTCTTCTGCAGCAACTGGACTGGCTTGTAAGGCAGTTAAGAGTCAACTAGACTGTTGTGCATCTGCAGTTGCATGTAAGTTACACCAAGTTAGTAGATTTCATCCCCATTAATGAAGCAGATAAATTTTTACAACAATCCAGTAGTTTTGTCATCATTATTAGTGAGATGAACAATTTATGACAAATCTATAAATTAACATAAATTTTCCAAGTCGCTAAGTAAGTTTTGAATTCACTTTGCTGAAACATTAGTCTCAGCCTCTGGTTGACGTGACCAGAAATATTCAGATTCTGAACAGTACTATTCCATTGCATGAATATCAGCAAGATCAGAAGTGAATGTTACATTAATTCATAATTTAAAAGGACATCCAGCAAATCATTTATTTTTTTCCTCACCTAATCCAACACTGCTGTTCTCCAACAAATAACTTAAGTGGTCAAACATGGCTTTTTGATTTTGCCTGCTGATTCGGCAGAAATAGCACAGGAAACGGCAACAGTTCGCCACCATCTTTGGGAAGATAATTTCCTAAGCACCGATAGAACAAAACAGACTCAGTTTAATTTGAATATTGTTTTAAAGCTCAATAATTGGGGGCAAAAAAACAGAAAGGTCACAAAGCACTTTAGCTTTTCATTATCCAGTAAGAGTGAAAATAGGAAAGTACAAAATTAAACAATCCCCTTGGCCCACGATGTTGTGTGAAGGATTAATCCTAATCTAAAATAAAATAACCCAATTTATGCTCCCTTAAATTCACTGCTGTCCATGTGCATGTCCAGCAGTCGCTTAAATGTCCCTAATGACTTTGCTTCCACCACCACCACTGGCAACGCATTCCATGCATTCACAACTTTCTGTGTAAAGTACCTACCTCTGACATCTCCTCTATGCCTCTCTCTTAACACCTTAAAAATTTGACCCCTCGTGCCAGTCAATCCTGCCCGAGGGAAAAGTCTCTGGCTATTTACTCTATGCATGCCTCTCATTACTTTGTACACCTTGATCAGGTCACCTCCCTTCCTCCTCCTCTCCAGAGAGAAAACTCTGAGCTTAGTCAACCTCTCTTCGTAAGACAAGCCCTCCAATCCAGGCTGCATCCTGGTAAACCTTCTTTGCACCCTCTCCAAAGCCTCCGCATTTTTCCTATAGTAGGGCGACCAGAACTGCACAATATTCCAAGTGTGGTCTCACCAGGGTTTTGTAAGGCTGCATCTGCAGTTGCATGTATGTTGCAGCAAGTTAGTAGATTTCATCCTCATTAGTGAAGCAAATACATTTTTACAACAATCCAGTCATTTTGTCATCATTATTAGTGAGATGAGCAATTTATGACAAATCTATAAATTGAACATAAATTCAATTAAACTCAATTAAGCTCTTAAACTCAATCCCCCTGATAATGAAAGCCAAAACACCATATGCTTTCTTAACAACCCTATCCACTTGGGTGGCAACTTTGAGGGATCGATGCACTTGAACACCAAGATTCTGCTGTTCCTCCACGCTGCCAAGAATCCTGTCTTTAATCCTAAGTTCAGCAGTCAAGATCGACCATCCAAAATGCATGACTTCACATTTATCCACGTTGAACTCCATCTGCCATTTCTCAGCCCAGCTCTGCATCCTGTCTATGTCACGCTGCAGCCTGCAACAGCCCTTGATACTATCAACGGCACCTCCAACCTTTGTATCATCAGCAGATTTACTAACCCAACCCTCAACCTCCTCATCCAAGTCATTTATAAAAACTACAAACAGCAGACACCCAAGAACAAAGTCCTGTGGGACCCCATTCACCACTGACCTCCAGGCAGAATACTTTCCATCTACAACCACTCTCTGCCTTCTGCCAGCCAACCAATTCTGAATTCAGAGAGCCAAATCTCCCTGGATCCCATACCTTCTGACTTTATTAATGAGCCTACCATGGGAAACCTTAACAAGTGTCTCGCTGAAGTCCATATACACCACACCCACTGCCCGACCTTCATCAACCTTTTCGTCACCTCCTCAACGAACTCAACCTGCCCCTCACAAAGCCATGCTGACTGTCTTTAATCACACTTTGCTTTTCCAAATAATCATAAGTCCTACCTCACAGAATTCTTTCCAAAACCTTGCTGGCCACAGACGTAAAACTGACTGGTCTGTAATTGCCAGGCATTTCCCTATTACTCTTCTTGAAAAGAGGAACAACATTCGCCTCCCTCCAATGCTCTGGTACGACTCCTGTGGAAAGTGAGGAAGCGAAGATCTTCACTAGCAGCTTAGCAACCTCCTTTCTTGCTTCCCGGAGCAACCGAGGATAAATCTGGTCTGGCCTTGCGGACTTATTAATCTTAATGTTTGCCAAAATTTGCAGCACATCAATTTCCTCAATCTCAATCTGTTCAAGCCCGTTTCCTGGCTCCTCAAAGTTCTCATTCACAACAAGCTCCCTTTCCTTAGTGAAACCTGCAGCAAAAAACTCATTCAGGGCTTCCCCTATCTGCTCAGAGTCCACGCACAAGTGCCCTACGCTATCATTGACTGGCCCTACCATCTTCCTGATCATTCTCTTATTCCTCACGTATGAGTAAAATGCCTTTGGGTTCTCCTTAATCCTTCCTGCTAAGCCTTTTTTATGTCCCCTCCTGGCATTTCAGTCGATTTTTGAGCTCCTTTCTAGTAAGCTTGTAATCCTCTAAAGCTGTGCTAGACTCTTGCTTCCCCCACCTTACGTAAGCTGCCTTCTTTCTTTTGACGAGAAGTTCCTCTGTTCTCGTTATTCAAGGCTCCTTAATCTTACCCTTCTTGCCTGTCTCAGAGGAACACATTTGTGCATCACTCAGAAAAACTGCTCCTTAAAAAACTTCCACATGTCTGCTGTGCCCTTTTTGTGGAACAATTGCTCCAAATCTGTACATGCCAACTCCAGTCTGATAACGTCATAATTTCCTTTTCCCCACTTAAATATCTTCCCTCAGTAACTGCTCCTTTCCCTCTCCATGGCTACGGCAAATGGGAGGCAGTTGTATTCACTGTCAACAAAGTGCTCTCCCACCATGAGATCTGACACCTGTCCTGGCTCTTTGCCATGCAAAATGGCCTTTCCCCTCGTCGGCCTGTCTACATACTGAGTAAGGAAACCCTCCTGAATACACCTGACAAAAACAACTCCACCAAACCATCTGCACTAAGGCAGTTCCAGTCAATATTGGGAAAGTTGAAGTCACCCATAACAACAATCCTGTTACATCTGCATTTTTCCAAAATCTGTTGGGCTATGAGTTCTTCAATCTCCCTACTGCCATTAGGGGGTCTGTAGAAAACCCCCAATGAGGTGGCTGTTCCCTTACTGTTCCTAACTTGCACCCACGCTAACTCAGTAGACAAACCTTCCTCGACAACCTTCATTTCTGTAGCTGTGACACACTCTCTGATGAGCAATGCTACACCCCCTCCTCTTTTTCCTCCTCCCTGTTCTTTGCAAATGTTCTAAGCCCTGGAATATCGAGCAACCATTCCTGTCCCTGTGAAACCCACGTCTCCATTATGGCCCCAGCATCATAGAGCATGGATCAGTACTTGGGGCTAAGTTCATCACTCTTATTTTTGGCACTCTGTGTTAAAGCAGACACATTTTAACTGATCCCTTTGTTTCATCACATGAAAAAAACCTCCCTGGTAGATTCACTACCTCCTGTCACTGCCCCATCTACAACTAACCTCCTCTCAGATATGTAGCTCTGGTTCCTACCCCCCACCAAACCAGTTTAAACCCTAAATGTTATGACATGTGAAATATTTGAAAAGTTGACAATATAATTTACTCAACAAAGCTGTATCCAGAAACCTCATTTGTGTGTTTTTCATATATGCAAACAATGGTCTACACATCAAATACTTGTGAGGGAAAATAGGTAATATTGTACCTTTTTAATTGATATAAATATGCATATTTAATTCAAATTTTGTAGAGTGTGTTGCATCCTTGTTGAAAATGTGTACATATGAAAGAGGTTTCATGGCTTCAGCTCTGAAGATGGGTAAAATAGTGTTGACACTGCCTCAAAAGATGACAAGTTAATGGTAATTTACAACTCATTCTTCAACATACTTAGACTCAGGCTAAAACTCAAGACGGTGATACCAACAAGAAATATGTACTATCAATAAGAAAGAGATACTGCTGAATCATATTTTAATGAATAAATTCTCTGATAAATTACTTATTGGGATGATGCATCCAGGAGCAGAATGCAAAGAATTGAGATATTGTGACAATAAACGTTAATGAAGTTTAAATCCAAATGAATCTACCTTGGATTCTCCACCTCCAAGCACATTCACCATCACCTCCATCACTGTCTCATGCATCCCCAGAGCCCTCATTAGATTTGGATGTTGGTAAAACACTTTGTTGTTCATTATGTCCCTATGTGAATAAAGAAACTTATTTACAAATAGTCACTTATGGATGTTGGTTAATTGTTGTGACAATATCACTTTTAGGCAACATTATTTAAGTTGTTGGCTTTCAGAATATTTCAACCAAACTTTGACTTTTTAAAATTTGTTTTCTTTTAGAATGGCATACTCTGAATTTCTGAGCACAAGCAAATTTTTTTTTTGATACTGGCAAACATATTGAAACCAAAGCTGTAATGTGAAAATCCAATTCAAAGTAACTTTTAGAGGCTAGAAAAAAGCCTGTCAGTTCCAGGTTATGTGAGGTGGGTTGTCACTCTCGTATTCGGCACTTCATGCCATATTTGCATTTTCTGCCATTTTAACTAAGGGCATCCTCAGGCATGAAATTACGTTTTCCATCCCTCTGGCATGACTGAAAGTTCCCAGAATCAACGATTAACAAGGTCATCTATCCCACCACCTCATCTTCAACGTTCCCAGATGCAGCCTCCAGAAGCCTGGGATATTTGTGATCAAAGTTTCCCATGGCCTTTGTTATGATACCAAAAAATACAAGTATAGGACAAGTTAAATCCCAGAATGAAACCTGGTTTTATTGATTAATGTTGTAGTTTTGTAGCTGTTTAGTCACTGAACATATTCATAGGAGGCAACCAGGATTCTTTAATACAGGAACACACATTTATGTAAAGAAAGACATAAAGTAGCAACACAAATTATACTTTACAGATACTTAATTCTGAGGGATTTCACTATTATTGCAAATCTTTAATTCCTTATTTAACTGACTATTGCCAGTTGTCCTCCTTGGAATGCTGATACGGTTTTCTGACTTCTTTCAAATTCTGGTGGCCTCAACCTCATTTCAATTCTGACAATTTGAAAACTTTAAAATAAACTCTCATAGATTCGGGCCTTTATGAGCTCACACCTTTCTGCTCGGGTGACTGTTTCCCTGAACCAAACTCCTGATAATTCTGAACTAGACTCAAACTAAATTAGTTGCTCCTCCTCTGTTTTCTCTGTATTTCATAAAATGCAGCAGTACAGGAATCTTGCTCAGCACTTGATTGAATCACACGTCTTCTTGGAAATGATGTGTTTAGGTCACAATTCCAAATTACTTCCCGACCTCTTTCAGAAAAACAAATTATCTTCACAGAACAGAATTCATCTGCTCCTATTTTAAAAATCCAACTTCCTCAAAGATAATTATTGATCATATATGTTTACCACCCAACATACAGACAACTCTCCTACCCACACTCTGGAACCATGACGCTGGCAGTTTCAGTTAGTGAAGAATTAGTTCAGGGATCATTCTCTTAGGAATTTGCTCATATCTAACTCCCACCTCTTGTTTTCAAAGCATTTGCTTTGAATAGTAGATCAGAACAATTCAAATATGGCCCTGGCCTCAAGTTAAGGAGCCTTTTGGTGTTACCCTCCCAAAACAAATCCAAAGCTCTCTTACAGTAGGTTTTTGGAGGAAAGATCATTCTCATTTGCAAAGGCTGCATGCTGAAGCAGGTGTCTCAATGCCTTCATACCTACAGAATCATGAAATGTAATGGGAGTATTTTTAACTTTATCTACTGGGTGAGAAGTGCACGTGTCAAGTGGATCATTGGTCTTAAACTCCACTTAATATCACAGATAGTCAACTTCAATGAAAAATAGATTGGAATAGTTATTAAAACAGAATTACATACATTCTGATTATCTCCCCTATCATTTTCCACTATAGCGTGGGCTTTGCCTCCAGGAGGACATTGCATCTGATGAGACAACAGTTATGTTAGCTCTGGTAATGTAAGAACTAAATGTGGATAACACGGCACTTAAAGATTCAATGGACACTTATTACAACTCCTTGTCGATACACATGCATTGCAGACTCTGGCACTTCAGCATCTGGAATAATATTTAGCTATTTGGTTCCAAATAGTATCATGCTTCTATTAATGTGCCATGTTTCAAGTGGCCTCAGTTAAGATGGCACCTGAGACCCTTGGTCACGCGCTATGATATGGTGATGTTATAACAGGCATATCTTTTAAAGGTATAAAGCAAATTACTGCGGATGCTGGAATCTGAAGCCAAAAGAGAAAATGCTGGAAAATCTCAGCAGGTCTGGCAGCATCTGTAAGGAGAGAAAAGAGCTGACGTTTCGAGTCTAACTGACCCTTTGACAAAGTTAGACTCGAAACATCAGCTATTTTCTCTCCTTACAGATGCTGCCAGACCTGCTGAGATTTTCCAGCATTTTCTCTTTTAAAGGTATATTGCATATTAACTATGAGATGTATCACGACAACAACATTAGGTTATAATTGGCTACAATATTCTGTGGCAGATATTGTCATGTTAAAGTTTTTCAAATAAAAGATTCTTTCAAAATCCTCCAAAAGATGGGCCTTGAAATGATACTGTGGGATGAAAGATTTGCAAATCAAACGCATTTGTCTCAAACTCATCTTTTCTAGACATGAACCCACTACCGTAAATGAGTTAACACCTCCACTCCAAATCTAGTAGAGGGAGGAATTTCAAGCAGGCAAATTAGTCATTCCTACAACATCCAAAATGTGTAATAATGTTAAAAACTGTTTTCAACCTTTAAAGTAAATAGAAGTCTCTATCATTTGAAAAATGATGCAGTTCAGTAAGAAGATAATTCTTTCCACCACAGGTTATAAATCAACTTCATTTGAGCTGCCCAACACCAGATTCTGTTTACTCACCCGAGCCCACGGATCATCAATTTCTCCTCTTCTTTACCCATTCTGACACTCAGAAGAGATCTGATTTGGCCCAGTGAAGCAAGCAAGTTGATTGTGTCCTCCACAGACACTCCATTTATTGTGTATGTCTTGGGTAAAGCACGAACCAGCTCACCAATGCCATCATACTGCCGATGCAAAAGCACAAACATGGCCCGAACCAACTCTGGGTCTTCAATCACTGATTCCTGGGCCCAACGTACCATGGTCTCAGAGATCAACTGCTGCAGGGTAGCTAAAGAACAAAACCAAAACCAGACCTTCATTTCAACACACAGGCTTACAATTTCCTGACAGCACTGTCCTGAAACATGTTGTCAAATATGTACACTTTCATCATGTTCTCATGTTCAATCCCCTGTACAATAATAAAGTTTTGTTATTAAATGCAAATCTTCAGAAAAAAAAGATTATTTTTGTTTGTTTGGATCTTTTTCTTATAGAATCAACTGACATCATCCAAATTCCGGGGCCACTGTTTTCTCAACTTTGTAAGCTATCGAACAGATCTTAAGACACTCCATATCGAGCAACTGATTTTTGTTATCTCATAACTTTATAAAGCATATCCTTTAAAATTTCCAAAACCAATTGGTTTTCAATTTCTTAAATAGTTCAACCCATTTTTCTGCCCTCTCTGACAATTTCTTCCCCCCCTTCCCCGCTCTATCCATCAAGATAACATCTCTAGGCTATGATACTGCACAGCAATCATGAGTCATGTCGATCTGTAACCAATAATATTTAATAACCAAGAAAATGCTGGAGATACTCAACAGGTTGGGGAGCATATGTGGAAAAAAAGACAAGAGTTAATGTTTCAGGTCTCTGAGATTTCATCGGGGTGCTCTTTGTCTGCAGTTGCAGTCTGACCTGAGAAACATCCCCAACTTTTTCTGCTTTTTAAATGTTGGTTTTCCAGCACCTGCAGTTTTACCATCAAAGCCTGATTGATAAGACCTTTGCAAAATAAGCGTTCATTTCCAAAGGTACAATTTAAAAATTTAGAATGCCTAGGGTGTAGAAATAGAGAGGGTAAAACAGTATATTTCAAAAGGCTGACTCATGATCTGAAATCATCAAATCTAAAGGAAATCACTTCTAACACACTTCAGAAACAAACACTAACTGGGCTTTTTTGTCTCCTGTTCCACTGGATTCTCTTCCTGCTTTTTCTTTAAGTAGGTCACTTTTTCCACCAAATTCATAAGTCGCCCTCTGATTGTGGAATCACTGTCATCATTATTTGCTTCTTCTTCTTCCAGTTCAATGCCTGTAAAAAGAATTGTGACTTGTTTTTAGCAATTGAAATCCCATTTAAATTAATAGCATTTGGAAAACAAACCACAGTACAGGGCTCTCTTTGTGAAATTGCTTTATATTGACTCATTTTAAATCTGCTATTTAATCTGATGAAGGAAGTGATGTAACAGTGGAGGATGGTTTAATGACATAAGGCAATCATTAAGATTAAAAACACTTTGTCAATAACTGTCCTCATCTTGTCAATAACTTGCTAGAATTTTCCATCAGAAACGCATTGCTTCAGTTTGTACAATGTCAACTAATCCCAGATATTGTCTAATAAGTTTTTTTTTGTTTCTGAAGTACAATTGATCCAAGGTGTGATGATGCTGTGGCTTTGGGGGGGTTATTTTATCCTCTTTTTTTGAAGAGTGATTGGAAGGCAGAGGTAGTGAACAGTCTGGGTGATTAAACAGCTTGGGAGGCCTTTTTTTATGTTGTCTGAATATGTGTGGCCTGCTCTCACAGTTCCAGATTTCTGGGTTTTGTTTTTTTTCAGTAGCATCAGAAACTATTGGGATCTCAGCAGAGTTGGAAGATTCAGTGAATGTCTCTGGGCTGCTTCTCTCTCTAAATTTTCTCTTGATGTCGTGTTCCTTCCCAAATGGGAGAACTGCATGTGAGAATCTGTGTCTGAATTTGCCTTTATGTCAAGGAGTGTGTTTATAGGATGCTACTATACTGGAACTGGTAATTAGTATTAGTTATTGTATCTATTATTCAGTTAAGTTTTCTAATAGCTAAGTTATTCTAAACTCTTTCTTTTGTTTGGATTTTTACTATAGTATTTAAATAAACTGTGTTTTGCTTAACGTCAAGTAGTTTGACTAGTCACATTGCATCTGGAACACAGCACTTCGCATCTGCCTTTAAAGTAAGACAAAGTTAGGGTCGACACTACCTTCCCAAAATATTTAAAGGGGTCTGGTTTGGTCTGGTCCATAACAAAGGGAACTCAAAATCGATCAATTAATCAATAGTTAACATTGATTAATTAACAAAACTTTAACTGTGTGTAAAAAAAATTATATCATGACGGTAATTTTTACATCCTTTCACTTGATGTTAATGGGGCAGTGACAACATATTAAATGAAATTAATAGCTTTACTGCTCCATTAACACCAGCAATGTGGCTGGCATCAATCTGGGTGTCCAAAGAGCTCACCTGTTTCAGACAACTGTTTACCCAGAAATGTAGAATATGATGTCTATTGTCATTTTAGCAAGGAAGGGTTAATGCCTACAAATTGCAGGGTTTTTTTCACTTCACAGTCCAGAATTATTTAGCTAAGTGTCAGAGATGTCCAGCAAGTATTAACAGGGCACTGTAGTCCCTGTGCCCATAGCTAAAAGGTTTGGGAACACAGTGATGGTCTGTAGAACCTGTATGGTTCAGCAATTGCCTTGCAACTGATTAACATTGAATGCAAAGTCAACTGGTTGGAGGAGCAACTTCATTCCCCTCTCTCAGGAGGAGGAGGACCAGCCTTAGAGGTGTCCAGCCAATCGAATGTGGTGTGATGGATACCTCTGGGATTACAGGCACAGAATCCCTGGTACTCCTACAATCCAAGGTCTCAAATGGGCCAAGCCAGCAGGTTCTGTTAATTTAGAGTGTTTGGGGTGGGGCAGTCGGGAGGAGGGGGGGTGCGGGGGGGAAGGCTCAAGAGGCCAGGGGTGAGGTCTATAGGAGGGAATGAATGTGTGACAGGTCGTAGCTGTGATAAGGCCAGACAGCTTGCACAGGAGGTTACCCCCACTTTCTCCCTTTGTCTGACACCAGCCTGTGTAGCTAAAACTGCGGGCCTCCCCACTGGAACAAGCTTTTCTATTCTGTGGCTGGCAATTGATCCCTTAAGAGCCTCAATAACTCAAAAGACCCAGGGGCTGATGGGTCACCTTAACAGCGTCCCCTACCCCCAACCCCATCCAACTTTAAACAGTGGGTATGGGCTTGGGCAGGCAAGTGAGATAAAGGCGCAACACCAACATCACCCTGCCATTAAACCTGTCAGCAGGGGAGCATATAATCCAGTCATAAATTGTATTCTGTGAGAAATAGAATACACTCAAACACAAATACTTGTTCCAACCTGACTGTCTAAAAACTGGAGCTGCCTGAAAGCCAGATATTTTTAGAATGTGCCGCACATCAATGTTTTTTCCTTTAATAAAATTAACTTCCCTGAACAATCAAGCTAGACGATGCATGCCAAATGTGCCATCAGTTTTGCCACTTACGAGCCAATCTATTCCTGCACTCCAAATGACGCTTGACCCCACCTGATAATGCATCAGAACATTATTTCAACGAGCCAACATACACTGCAGCACAGATGAACTACGCATAGCAGAGGAAAACCACCTATACCGTGTATTCAAAAAGAATGGGTGCCCACTGAACACAGTCTGCCAATTTCTCAGGAACAAACCCAAATAAGCAGTCAAAACACATCCAGAAACCTAAGCCACTGTTCCCTACATCAAAGACATCTTGGAAATGACTGCCAGACTACTCAGACCCCTTGGCATCATGGTAGCCCACAAACCCACCAGCACACTAAAACAGCAGCTAATGAACTTGAAAGACCCTATACAGACAACAAGCAAAATTACTGACATTTACAAAATGTCATGCAAGAACTGTAACAAACACTATATTGGACAAACAGGCAGAAAATAGCCACCAGGATACATGAACATCAACTAGCCACAAAACGACATGACCCTCTCTCACTAGTATCCTTACATATACATAAGGAAGGACACCACTTCGACTGGGACAACACACCCATCCTAGGACAAGCCAAACAACATGGAGAATTCCTCAAAGCATGGCATTCCAACCGGAACTCTATCAACAAACACATCGAGTTAGACCCCACCTACCACCCCCGAGAAAAAGAGCCGGAAATGACATCACTTCCGGAAATGACATCACCACAGGCAATGACATCACCAACCCAAAGAAACCCAAACATATAAATAGAAAGCAGGAATTATCAGCAGTGCTTCGCCTGGAGCCCACTGAAGTTGTTACCTAGTAAGGCAACGAAACATCGGGAAATGGACCTTCCAGTTCAGCGAGCAAACCCATATACAGAACCTCAATCTGAGCTACAAATCTTCTCAAAACTTGCTATGACCCCACCTTGACCAGAAACGACGACTGACCAAGGCATCTGATTTGAAATCTGGAAAAAATCCAAAACAGCCTCAATGCAGAGGCAGCTGATGTTGAGAGACTGTATCTCTAAGTGATGGTGTGATGGTAGCATCACTGGGCTAGTAATCCAGAACCCTAGGCTAATGTTCTGGTAATATGGGTTCAAATTCCAACATGGCAAATGGTGAAATTTGAATTTAATACAAGAAAATAAAAACCAATTGCAATTTTCACACTTGAACTATGTATTTTTAACAAATAATTGCGATGACTCAATGACTAAAGTTACAAATGTTGGAAGCAATTAAAAGATGTTGTAAAAAATCATCCTAATAAGTGTTCATTGGTGATTCACTATGGTCTGATTATATTTTGCCCATGACATTTTACTGCTGAGGTTTGTAGATAGTAGTGAAGTTTAATGCAGAAACCATTAGTTTTCACATATTATACAAATTAGCCTTTGTTCCTCTAGATTTTTAGTTAACATGCACAGGTTAGTAAAGCTGTTTTTCTTTGTGTTTGACCTGATATCACTGTGAGGTGGAAATGTGGACCAGGAATTTCAAACAAGCCAGTATTCATACCAGAAGGTGTTTTTTGAGGAGGTGGCCAATTTCACAGCTGCCCAGAGTAAATTTAAGAACAGAACGTGGGAGGGAGAGAGAAGGAGCCCTTGAGCTCTGACACATCAGCAGTAAACCAGTGGAAGAAAGTACAAGTGAGTGAGTGTGAGAATTGAGGGGCATTTACAGAGTAGATGTTTAAAGGACAGCAGGAGCACCACCAGCAACAAACCGCTTCACCCACTACCCCAATGCCTACAAGGTCTGCTACCAGTTGGCTAATGACCTTAATTGTCCTTTAATTACAATAATGGTCCATCCACTCCCCAACCAACCAAAAACGGGCAGGAGACAGGAACACACCACCAACCCAACCTGCCACTTCTGATGCTGATTTTCCTGCCTTCCTGCCTCCCAGTCCTGCCTCTGACATGAGTCACGAATTCTACCCATCAAACTCACCACAATGGGCCATGAGGTCTTCATGGAAATCCAACAGTTCTTCACGGACTTCTACGGGGCAAGGGCATTCACGCCTGTCATTCTTGAAACTCAGCAACATGTTAATCTGAAAAAGAAACAAAATTCATTGAATGTTTAGCCAAGCTGTCATCTCGCTGACATATAAACAATGCCACAACACTGTATAAACTAATGTGAACTAATGTGTATTCAAACATATGTGAATTTGAACCAGCAATCCTTTTATCTATTTGAAACAAACTTGGGATTTACCTGCACTGTGGATATACATAAACCTTCAAGACTTCCTGCTGTTTATGAAGGGTGTTAGAATTATTTCACAGTCATCTGCATATTTTGTGATTCTTCCTCCAAATACTATCCTTGGAACATACTCAATTTACAAAGGACTTCACCATTTTGATTTTGAGTCTGCAGATTTGCATTTCCTATATTATTAGCAAGAAAACTGTATGCCATCTACAAAAACATCTGGGATTTTTTTTTCAACCAAATTTCACAAAGGAATAGCCAGATTTGTGTGAACTAGTAAAAGACAATCTGATTGATTGATTGTTGTCACATTTACCAAGATATGGTGAAAAGTGTTGTTTTGCAATGCTATACAGGCAGGCTGCACTGTACAAAGTGCGTCAGGATAACAGAAAGGATTCTCACTGTTCCCAGTCGACCCTGAGTTGAGCGTACATGTGCTAGTGAAATTGTCATTCGGGGCACTAACGTGGCACACAGATATCCCAGGACCTGAGCTTCAACAAAAAGCTTGGGAAGGTAAGCAACATTAGATAAGTCATCTTGACTCTGACAACCCCAAACAACCTTGGGAACACTTAAAATTTAAGAAAAGTCAAATAAAAAATGAAAGAACTGTGGATGCCGCAAAACAGTAATGAAAACAGAAGTTTCTAGAAAAGCTCAGCAGGTCTGGCAGCATCTGTGATGAGAAATCAGAGTTAAGGTTTGGGTCTGGTGGCCCTTCCTCATCCCAGCTTTTACATTCTAGTCCTCTCAAAATAAAAGTCAACGTTGTATTTGTCTTCCTAACTACGGACACAACCTGCAAGTTTACCCGAACAAAATCCTGGGCTAGGACTCCGAAGTCCCTTTACACTTCAGATTTCTGAAGTTTCTTCCCATCTAGAAAATAGTTTGTGCTTCTATTCTTCCTACCAAATTACATGACCTCATACTTTCCCACGTTGTATTCCATCTGTCACTTTCTTGCCCACTCTCCTAATCTGCCTAAGTCCTTCTGCAGCCTCCCTGTCTTGTCAATACTACCTGTCCCTCTACTTATCTTTGTATTGTCTGCAAACTTAGCCAGAATGCCCTCAGTTCCTTAATCCAGATCATTATCGTATAAAGTGAAAAGCTGAGATCCTAACACTGACCCTTGGGGAACACCACTAGTCACTGGCTTCCATCCTGAAAAGGACCCTTTTATCCCCACTATCTGCTTTCTGACAGTTGTCTTACTAATTATCACTTGGCCAGTGAGACTGAAGTTATTCCCGGTTGTTTATAGAGAGAAGATAAAAGAGAGAGATATTACATATAAAAAAAACCCCAAAAACCTGTGGATGTTGGAAATCAGAAACAGAATCAGAAATTACATGGAAAAATTCAGCAAGTCTGGCAGCATCCTGGAGAGAAAGCAGAGTTAACATTTCGGGTCTTGTGACCCACCTTCAAAACCTTTTCAGACAATATATATCAGGTCATTTTCTCACGGCTTCAGAATATCTCAAAGCGTTTTACCACCAATAAAGTATGCTCAATAGAAAAAATGGCAGCCATTTTTTGTGCACAGGAAAGACACATAAAAACTGAGAATGTGGCCAAATAATCTGTTTTAGGGGGATGTGGTGTTAAGGATAAACATAGGCCAAAGAGAACTCCTCTGCTTTTCTTCAGAGAGTGAAATGGGATCTTTTACATTCGCCTGATGAGTTGAACACAAACGTGTGACCAGTTAGTAGATTAGATTAGATTCCCTATAGTATGGAAACAGGCCCTTCGGCCCAACAGGTCCACTCCGACCCTCCGAAGAGTAACTCACCCAGACCCATTCCCCTACCTATACTTACCCCTGACTAACGCACCTAACACTACGGGCAATTTAGCATGGCCAATTCACCTAACCTGCACATTTTTGGATTGTGGGAGGAAACCGGAGCACCAGGAGGAAACCCACGCAGACATGGGGAGAATGTGCAAACTCCACACAGACAGTTGCCTGAAGTTGGAATCGAACCCAGATCATTGGTGATGTGAGGCTGCAATGCTAACTGAGCCACCATGCTGCACAGTGGTTATGAGGTTAGGTTATGAGTAATTGGTCAACCTCATACGACAGTAAGCTGGTAAGATATAAAGATAAGTATATGAAGTAAACAGAATGAGTGGATTTTTTTATTCCATTTAGCTTAATCGAGAAGTAATTGACAGCAATGTTTCAAACTTTCTGAAGTACAAACACATACTGTTTGGTGGATCATATTGACTATGACATCCTCAACTGGGGTTGTTGACCCTGGACTAATCAGGGAGCCTTGGCTGATAGATATAAACAGGGGATTCATAATCTCCGCTCCTCAGGGACTGAATCCAAGCTGGCTGGCACATGTAAATAAAAGGTAACTTGGTGATGGGATACCGGCCTCTGTACAGTTATATCAAAACATTAAGATAATGCAAATGCTAACAGAGTTTAAAAATTAGCAAGATATTAGGTATCAAGAATAAGATTCCTTAAAGGCTTCAAAAATGAAAGGGGTCATGAAAAATCTGCAACATATAAAGGCAGTAAGCATCTATCCATTCACCCCATTGTTGGCGTTCTTACTTGCTCTTGTGGAGGTGATCGGAATTCTTTTGTTTTCTTGGCAGTCAATGCAGCAGACATGTTCAATGCCTGCATCACTTCATTATATCGGAATCTTTGGTTGTCTTGAAGCTTTAGCACAAAATCATCTGAAAAGGCGACAATGGCTTCAATCCTGTGTCGTAGTTGACAGTCACACAAATACTGCAAAAGGTGGCACATCTGGGGAAAAAGAAGCCATTACATTAGCCTGTGCCATGTTTTTATTTTAATCATTCTTGGGATGTGAGTGTAACTGGCATTTATTGCACATCCCAAGTTTCCCTTGAGAAAGCAGTGGTGTTAACATCGACTGCATCTCTTCTCTTGGTGCTGGCTATGAAAAAAATAGTGAAATACTATGTACTGCACATTACCAGTTTCACATAGTTAATATCCACAATAGTTTTAAATCCACCTTAAAGAGAAATTTTGGATTATTGATAGTACAGACTTAGAGTTACACAGTCATACAGCATAGAAACAGACCTTTGGTTAGATGTGAGAGAATCTAGAACTAGGGGTTATTGTTCAAAAATCAGGGGTTGCCCATTTAAACCAGATATTAAGAAATTTCTTTCCTCATAAAGTCTCAAGTCCTCATGAGTCTTTGGAACTATCCCCCTGAAAAAAGTTGTGGAAACTGAGTCATTGAATATTTTGAAGGTGGGGGTTAATACATTCTAGTTAAGCAAGAGGTGACAAAATATTATTGGGGTAGGTGAGAAAATGGGTGGGATGTGAACTTATATCTTCAGCCTGATTTTACCGGTATGTCACCATTTCTCCCAAATAACGCAAAGGTCCCAAATATGGACCTTTAAGTGTCAATTCTTGCTGAGCAGATAGCACTCTTGCGTCGCGAGTCAGCTTGTACCCGAGAAACTGAACATAAAATATCGAGACAGACAAGCCAATGTGTTCCTGAGGGAATGCTGTTTTCTCAGAGGTGTCATCATTCAGATGAGTGAGATTAAAATGAAGCACCATCTGTCTTCTCAAGTGGTCTTGAAAGATCCCAGACACTATTTAGCAGAAAAGCAGGGGAAATTTCCTCGGGTTCCAGGCCAATATGTACCCCCAGCATTCCCTCTGGAATACTAGGTTGCAGAGCTGACCAGCAACTCAGACTTTATCATGTAAAAATATTATTTAAGATACAGCATAAGTCTGGTTGCACATTAAAAACTGAAGGTATTGTAAAGTTAAATCATTAGGTCATGCACAATGACTAAAAGTTAGAGAGATCAATGTATATCCTTTAATTTGTTTCGTTAAAGGATAGATCGCATACATGTTATCATTTTGCTTGTGGGGGTTTGCTATGTGCAAATGGCTGCTGCATTTCCTACATTATAACACTTCAAAAAGCAATTCATTGGTTACAAAATGTTTCACAACATCCTGAGGCTGGAAGACATCAGAATGCCACAGAAATGCAAGACTTACTTTCCATATTTTCCTCAATCCTAAACCCTCGGGCATCTAATTTGCCTCCTGTCATGTACATGTGAATCAGGAACAAGGGTAGGCCATTCGGCCCTTTAAGCCTGATCCATAATTCATGGCTGATTTGATTGTAACCTCAAACCCACTTTCTCACCTACCCTAATAATATTTTGTCACCCCTTGCTTAACGAGAATCTATCAATCCCTACCTTCAAAATATTCATTTACTCATTTTCCACAACTTTTTCAGGGGGATAATTCCAAAGACTCATGAGGACTCAAGATTCTATGAGGAAAGAAATTTCTTAATATCTGGTTTAAATGGGCAACCCTGATTTTTGAACAATAACCCCTAGTTCTAGATTCTCTCGCATCTCACCTGCCAAGATCCCTTAGGCTTTATGTTTCAATCAACTTGTCTCTTACTCTTGGATGCAATGGATACAAGATGGAAGTGATGAATGCCTCTTGCCCAAAACGTCAATTCTCCTGCTCCTCGGATGCTGCCTGACCTGCTGTGCTTTTCCAGAACCATACTCTTGACTCACCATGGATACAAGTCTAGCCTGGTCCAACCCTTCCTCATAAGACCTCCTGCTCATTTCACCTATTAATCTAGTAAAGTGTCTCTGGACCGCTTCCAATGCATTTACATCCTTCCTTAAATAAGCTAAGCAATAATTTTATTGGGTGTGGGTGGATGAGTGGGTTGTATCTACTTAACATAACAGCTACAGGTAAGGGTTGTGTGGGCAAAGATCTAAGTCATGGCAGATACTTTTACTATACTGGTGTCTTATTAGTGAAGTAAAAATATCTTCAATAAGTAGTGTATAGTTGTTGATAACGATGCAAGAACTCACTGAAGGCTGTTTGCAAGTTTAATTTTTGAATTTGTTTTGTTCTTGGAATGTGGCAATCATGGGCATGAAGGTTTATTCTCCACGTCTAATTGCCCTTCAGGTGGTGGTGGTGAGCATCTTTTTTGACCGCACTGCAGTTCATTGGTGCTGTGGCACACAAAGGGAGGGAGTTCCAGGATCTTAACCCAGCAACAGTAAAGAAACATTGATAAACTTCCAAATCAGGATGGTGAGTGGTTTAAAACTGAACCTGCAGGTAATGGTGTTCTGATGCATTTTTCTTCCTTGTCCCTGCAGGTGATAAAACGTATGGATTTGGAAGATGCTAGTGATTGAGCTTTGGTTACTTTCAGAGACTTATTTTTATTAATTTCCAAACTTTTCACAGAAAAATTATGCATTTAATAAATTGTATGTTCTCAGTTTCATATACACAATATTTTGAGACTCAACTGAAAATGAAAATGAATTGAAAGTCTTCTACCTCATGAGCTGTAGTGCATCATTTATAATTTTGAGTCTCAGGGGGACCTCCAGATCTTTTCGATCAACAATCCACCAACTTTGTTTCTTTACAAAACAAAACTTAATGATTTATTGCAAAACCAGCATGCAAAACTGGTCAACACCCTCTCTCTCTCTCACACACACACACACACATATACAGTTTCATTACACTTTTCACCAATACTTCTTATTTCTTGAAGGCAAAAACGATCAGGTTTGATAAGATGCATGGGAACACCACTACCTGCAGGTCTGCTTCAGATCACTCACCATCCTGATTTGGTTCAGATGGCTATCAGTCTGATGTATTGGCACACAAAGATAGACGTTGCTGAACACATACAGTCATTCAGGAACTATCAATAGTGTCTTTTCAGATGTTTTTTAATGGAAAAGTAGCTGTTCCAGTGCTCCAAGGTGCCACTCTGGACCCAGACCTCCTCCTTACTGAGAATGAAAGTTCAGTCCTCAGCAAAGGCCTCATCTTCATCCTTCTATACTCCCAGGTTAATGAGTTTAACACATGTCGCGACATCAAACATTTCTTCCACCGCCTCTGCCTCCGGGCTCACTTTTTCAATCAAGACACCCACCAAGGACCCCTTCTCCCACCTCGAACACACTCCATCCACCTGGACACCCCGTGCTGGCCTGTTAACTGCCTTTGACCTCTTCATTTCTAACTGCCACAGTGATACAAACCGCCTCAACACTCCCATCACCCACTCCAACCTCCTGCCCTCGCAACACACAGCCCTCCACTCCATCCCCAACTTCACCATCAAATCAGCAGACAAGGGGGCGCTGTGGTAGTTTGGCGCACCAACCTCTACACCACTGAAGCCAGGCACCAACTCGCAGACACCTCCTCCTACTGTCCCCTCGACCACGACCTCACTTCCTATCATCAGACCATTATCTTCCAAATCATATACAACCTCATTACCTCTGGGAATCTCCCATCCACAGCTTCCAACCTCATAGTCTGAGAACCCAGCACCGCCTGATTCGACCTCCTACCAAAGATTCACAAACCTAACTTCCCAGTTGACCCATTGTCTCAGTCTGCTGTTGTCCCACTGAACTCATCTCTGCATACCTGGACACCATCCTTTCCCCCATAGTCCAGGAACTCCCCATCTGCATTTGGGACACCACCCATGCCCTTCACCTCCTCCAAGACTTTTGTTTCCCTGACCCTCTACGCCTTATCTTCACCATGGATATCCAGCCCCTGTACAAACGTTTCTGCCACGACGAAGGCCTCCAACCCCTCAGTTTCTTCCTCTCCCACCGTCCCAACCAGTCCCCTTCCACTGATACCCTCATCCACCTGGCGGAACTGGTCCTCACCCTTAACAACTTTTCCTTCCAATCCTCCCACTTCTTCCAAACCAAAGGGGTAGCCATGGGCATTCCACATGGGCCCCAGCCACGCCTGCCTCTTTGTCAGATAGGTGGAACAGTCCATCTTCTGCAGCTACACTGGCACAATCCCCCACCTTTTCCTCCGCTACATCAATGACTGTATCGGCGCTACCTTGTATTCCCACAAGGAAGTTGAACAGTTTATCAACTTCACTAACACCTTTCTCCTCAACCTCAAATTCACCTGGATCACTTCAGACACCTGCCCCTCCCCATCCTGGATCTCTCTATCTCCCTCTCTGGCGACTGACTAACCACAAACATCTACTACAAAACGACTCCCACAGCTACCTGGACTACAACTCCTCCCACCCTGCCTCCTGTAAAAACGCCATCCCTATTCCCAACTCCTCTGCCGCATCTGTTCATAGGATGACCAATTCCACCATAGAAAGTCCCAGGTGACCTCCTTTTTCAAAAGCCGCAATTTCCTCTCCCATGTGGTCCGATGATGCCCTCCAATGCACTCCTCCATTTCCCGCACCTCTGCCCTTGAAGAGACCATTCCCTCCGTGGCACCCTTGTCAGATCGACACACTCCCCCACCCCCATCATCCACCCACTCCCACCACCTTCCCCTGCCACCACAGGAAGTGCAAAACCTGCACGCATACCTCCCCCCTCAAGGCCCTGAAAGATTCTTCCACATCCGACAGAAATTTACCCATGCTTCTACCAATGTCATCTACTTTATCCATTGCACCTGGTGTGGTCTTCTCTACATTGGGACAGGACAGCAACTCACAGATTGTTTCAGAGAACATCTCCGGGACACCCATACCAATCATCCTCATCCCCCCATGGCTAAATGCTTCAACTCCCCTCCCACTCCACCACGGACATGCAGGTCCTGGGCCTCCTCCATTGCCAAATCCTTATCACCTGACGCCTAGAGGAAGAACACCTCATCTTCTGCCTTGGGAACCTGCAACCACACAGAATTAATGTGGATTTCACCAGTTTTGTCATTTCCCCTTTCCCCACCTTATGCCAGATCCAACCCTCTAACTCGGCACCACCCTCTTGAACTGTCCTACATGTCCATCTTCCTTCCTATCTCTCCGCTCTACCCTCCTCTCCAAACTATCATCTTCTCCCCCACATTCATCTACCTATTGCATTCCCAGTTACCTTCCCCCGAGCCCCATACCCTCCCATTTATCTCTCAGTCCTCTGGCCCACAAGTCGCATTCATGATGAAAGGCTTTTGCCTGAAACGTCAATTCTCCTGCTCCTCAGATGCTCCCTGACCTGCTGTGCTTTTCCAGCACCACACTCTCGACTCTGATCTCCAGCATCTGCAGTCCTCCCTTTCTCCAAGCAATCATCATGAACTGTGCAAATACCAAGAAATGCCTTGTTCAAAAAACCTTTCATTGATCAACATGAATCCTTCATAACAATGAGAGGGCTATTGACGAAGCAGCTGATGATGATTAGGTGATTACCTTGAATAACTCATGCCAGCATGTCACAGGACTGAGATGATTGACCTTCAATAACTAGAACCTAGGCTCCAAAAACAGAGAATTTTCCCTGGCTTTTCATTGACATCAGTTCTGCTCCTTAAGGCCACAGTCTGTCAAATGCTGCCTTAATGTCACGTGCAGTCACTCTTACGAGACATCTGGAGCTCAGCACTGAATGCATATTTGGACGAAGATATTAATGAGATCAGGAACTGAGTGGCCCTAAAAGAATTCAAACTGATCATCAGTAAAGAAGTTGTTGCAGAATAAGAGCCACTTGATAGCACTGTTAATGAGGCTTTTCATCACTGATTAGTGATGAGTAGACTGATGTAGCAATAATCGATATATCCTGCATTTTGTGGGCACACCATACCAGAGCAATTTTCCATGTTATCAGGTAGATGGTAGTGTTGTTGCTATTGGAATTTAATACTGGTAATGAGTACTATCAATCCAGTACTAGTACTGCACTCGTAATCCAAAGGCCTAGATTAATGATCTGTAGACATGAATTCAAAACCCTTCACAACTCAGACTTCATACCCAGTTCACTGTCTGAACAGAAAGCTAGGGCTGGATATTACATGCCCCATTGCTGGGTGTGCTTTCAGTGGGACAGTATGTCAAATGGGGAGGAGAGGGGGGCTGCCCAGTCTACACTCCTGCCATCCACCCTCATAATAGCGTGGGTGGACATCGCAATTAGCAGCCCACCCTTTATATGGAAGTGAATAATTAAGGGTCAATCGAACTTGGCAAAATCTCAGTTGCCCCCAATAACATGTTGCTCTTGGCTGGCATGGACCATCAAACAGATGTGGATAGCCAATTTTCAAAAACCTACATGAAGAAAAATGAGGGGTAACTCATCAGAGGGTTGCATTATGGGGATGGTGTCCCATGATTACTCCCACATCCTCTGTCCTCCCCTGTAAAACTCCATTCCTCCACAGGTCTCAACCCGCACTCCTGAGAGGGAGGGGTGTACATCCCACAATTTGCTCATTTAGCCTATCCGCAGCATCCTTTGGCCAGGGGTCAGGCTTCCAATTAACAAGTCAGCTTCAATAACATTTCTTCCAATGGTGTTGGGAGATGATAGAACAGGCCATCCGTCCACGCTTCAGGCTCTCTGCCTTTATTCCTGATGAAGGGCTTTTGCCCGAAACGTCGATTTTGCCCGTCCTCGGATGCTGCCTGAATTGCTGTGCTCTTCCAACACCACTGATCCAGCATCCGTCCATCTGCCCACCTCACATCCCCGGTACATTTCTGCCCTCAGTACCATTAATGATCACAAAACAATTAAATTCTTGTGTAAAGCCATCTGGTTGAATAACGCCCTTTAGTGTAGGGAATGTGTGCTGATCTGGTCCGACCTGCGGCCAACAGTGTGGTTGTCCTTTAAACCTTGTGAAACGATCCTGGCAAGCCATTCAACTGACTGGAGGACAACTGAACTAATAAAGGCTGGCCTGGCCAGTGACACCCCAAACTGTAAATATTCCAAACGCCAGTGTCCAGACGGCATTCAATGAATTTGAAGCATAGAAACCTCAAAAACAAGCAGGGGTAAGCCATTCAACACTTTGAGTTTGCTCCACTATTTAATATAATCATGACTGATTGTCTAACTCAGTATCCTGTTCCCGATGTCTCCCCATGCCCTTTGATTCCTTAATCTATATAAGAACTATATCTAACTCTTTGAAAACAGCAACTTAGTCCTAATTACAACTGAAGAGGCCATTCAGCCTAACCTATCCCTGCTAACATTTATCCCCAAATGGAGCTGCATTGATGTGCACCCATATCCTCTTTCCTTTAACCATTCAGCTTACTCTTAGATGTTGACAAAGATGTTGCCTCAGTCTTTAGCATGGGGTGTGCAAGCCAGAGCATCAGAATATTCAGTGGGAAACTATTTTTCCGTTTGAAACACAAAGAAAATTAACTTGCACTGTACAGTAACAACCGTAAATACATTAACACAAGCTGGAAGTTTTTGTTGCAAACGTTTCGTCCCCTGTCTAGATGACATCCTCAGTGCTTGGGAGCCTCCTGTGAAGCACTTCTGTGGTGTTTCCTCCGGCATTTATAGTGCCACTATAAATGCCGGAGGAAACACCACAGAAGTGCTTCACAGGAGGCTCCCAAGCACTGAGGATGTTACCTAGACAGGTGACGAAATGTTTGCAACAAAAACTTCCAGCTCGGCGAACAGAACCACAGCAACGAGCACCCGAGCTACAAATCTTCGCACAAACTTTGAACATTAACACAAGTTTACATAAAATTTATCTGGTATTTTAATGAAATAAATAGCTTTGAAACATTAATAAAATAGCAGATACAGATATACCAATGCATTCATTGTCAATCCTGCCCAGAATAATTTTAAATAGTTGAAATTATGCATAAAATGCAATCGGCATTGAATTTTCTGACATTCTTGTTTGTAGAATATAAACATCTACTAATTTAGATGTTACCCCTAACAAGCATGAGTACATAAACATTCAGATTTTCTTTAAGTGTTACCTGAAGTTTAACTGGCTCAGGGAGTTTCATCTGCAGTAGCCCTTCTTTGGGGACTTGGTCACTTTTGAATTCTTCATCGCCTCCTTCCATTTTTTGTTCACTTTTACTTACATCCTTTTCATTCGTTACATTTTCTTCTGTTGTCTGAGTATTTTCGGCAAACACACTGGCCTCAATGAGCTGTAAAACATGCTTCAAATCTTCGCTGCCGAAAATGCCCATAATAAGCAGCGTGTAAAAAAGCTTGATCAGGGGAACGAAAAGGAACTCGGTGGTGCCGCCAACTGGGTCTCGGACGTGGAGACTGCCTTCCTGCACAGCTTCTGTCAGCATCTCAATCGTTTTGGCCTTCAGGATGTCCAGAGGAAATTCTGGGCTGTATTGGAAAGACTCCCCAGTCACACTGACGAAACTGGCTGAAGAAAACTGCATTCTAGGCCTGAGTGAGGTGCTGAGGCCTACTCCAGGGACCGCATGATTTTGGTTATCATCTGGGAACAAAGTAATGCTCTTGGTCTCATCTGTCATCGGAACGATGAACTCGTTGTTCATCATCAGCCTGGCAGTGGCATATGTACTAAGGTACGTGTCAATGAGTAGATCGTAATAACCTGTCCGCAGCAAACCAGGTACATATTTATTTTCTATCGCATACAGCAATTGAGACTCATCTACATGGCTGCAAAGGGCATGGGCCACTCGGTTATTGCCCAGAGCACAAACTGCAGAATACAAACGCAAGGTATGGTAGTGAAATTTCAGCAGGTCCTCATGCTCTGTGAGTTCCAAGATATCCAAAGCCCTACATATCATAAAGAATCGAAGGAAAGGTTAAAATTTTAATTAATATTAGTACATATGTAAAACTTCTTGTGTTTTCTTTTAAATTACTGCACTTTAAAGAAGGTCAGATTTACATTGCATAACAAATCTTATATTTAGACTATCCAGACCAGGGAGAACTAAATGTGCAGACGGACAGATACAGTGCTGCTGAGGACATTGCTAATCAATAATAATTAGAATGACATTAACATAGATTTAAGCCAATCAGCCCATGTTGGTATTAATATGCCTATCCCTTGTGTAAACCCTGCTCCCATATTTCTTGTCAACCATGTCTTTCAACATCCAATCTAATCCATTCTTAAATGTCAATAAAGCCCTGACAGCCAGCACTTAAAAGTAGACATCATCACGTAAAACGTGTGCTGCTTTATGGTGCTCACTCTGTTTGGACCTCCTCTTTCACTTAGATGCTCAGCATGGTTTTCTGACCGTGCATGCCAAAAAAACCAAATGGATCAATAAATGAATTGTGTATTAGAACTCATTAAGTTAGGATAAAAATACTGATGTGAGGTGTGTGCTGTTGTTTTGGCCACACTTAGAGTTCACAGGTACAAACTGTTCACAGAATGTTGCCATGGTAATGCTTCTGGACACTAACCTGTTCTCTTCAGGAATATGTAAAGACATGAATCTTAGCGGTTCTGTACATTGCACCTGCCATCCATGGCGGTCACTAACACGACTGATGTCCACTTTTAAGAATTCGTTTGGCACCCTGCTCCATAGCACAGGGGTAAGGTATTGGACATGAAGCCGAGGAGGACACTGTGGTGTTGGATTCCTGCGCTCACTTTTAAACAATCCGGCTGAGAGGGGCATTACATTCTGAAAATAAACAAAAGAAATGCAGATTGCTCCTAGTCATGATGAAAACAATTACAATATCAATCCTTTCATAACAGGACGGTCCTGACTTCCCAACACAATTACACTGACTTTCAAATGTCGACTGATTGAATGAAATCCATATTGATTCCAGTTTAATTTATCAAAGTGCACCTATAAGAGCTGACCTTAAGCAAATATTGAAATACCGAGGGTAATCTTGTTTGTGAAGTGAAAGAAGAACAACTTAAAAATAATTGAATAAAATAACACAAACAGCTGCAGACATTCTGGAAATATGAGACAAAATGCTGGAGAAACTCAGCAGATTTGGCAGCATCCGTGGAGAGAGAAGCAAGAGTTAATGTTTCAAATCCAAAGACCCTTTTATCAGAACTGAAAGCAATTGGGAAAGGTTGGTAAAAGAGACAGAGAGAAAGACAGACAAGTAGAGGCAAACAAAAGGATTGCTGATGATTAGCTGAGAAGGATATGAATGGTAGATAGGGTGTCAGCAAAAAGTATAAATGGTTGAAAAAGGTTTTGCCTTTGCTGGGAGCAACCTACACAGAACAGGACCCAGGAGTGTGGGGGTGGGTAACGAACATGAAGGAGGGTGTTGAACTTCTGAAATTGTTAAACTCAGTGTTGATTCCTAAAGGCTCAACTGATCCTGGTCATCGTAGTCCCTTCCTCCATATTTTTCTGCACATATGGACTAACTTAATCTCCTTTTGTTTCTCTTTTTATTCAAGCTGAAAAACTAGGAGTTGATCATTTATAAATGTAAAGCAGTGATCGGAGGATGAGCAGAAATAGTTATACAGACCATAGAATGACTGAAATCAGCAGAACTATGAACTACAAGGCAATCAAAATCATATCCCTTAGACCCTGATTTTTAGTTGTAATATTTACAAATATATGATTTAGAAGCAGGATTAGGATCTTTGAACCTGATCTACCCTTCAGTAAGATCGGATTAGTCCACATTCCACTAACTTAACAGCTTTCACCCTCCCCTTATTTCGCAAGAATCTTGTTGGATACGAGTGTCTGCCCAACCAACACACAGAACCAACTGTAAACAACAGGTTGATGCAAGTTAACATCGGAACAACACTAGGTGGTACTAAAATTAACAAAAATATTACTGCTTCCAAAAACGTAGCAATAGCTGAAATGATGATCAATATGTTTGCCTTCATTGATCATGACAAAGAGGTTTAACTTGACTGCAGTTCAAAATACAACAGCTGCTTTACACAAATGAAACACTTCACAGCCATTGAATGAGTCATGAAAAACTTTTGAAATGCAATATAAGTATTCTGATTATAAATGCTCACCCTGAAATAAGTTAATAGACCAAGTGGTGAACATACAAGAGATATGATGAAAGTTTGTTGCTTTAGTACAAACAAAATAAATTGTTAGAAGAAAAAACAAAGAAGTGTGAATGTTGGAAATCAGAGACAAATTGCTGGAAAAACTCAGCAGGTCTGGCAGCATTGTGGAGAGAAAGCAGAGTTAACATTTCGGGTCCAGTGATCCTTCTATTGAACACTGTTAGGATCTCCAGACTGCTGTAGTTTGGCTGGAGTAAATCAGCAGATTCCTTCTATCTAACAACATTAACCCTGCAAGGGAATGTGAACATTCCATTATAGAGATTGGAGTGAGTGCCAAACAAGAAATCTTATATTGTTCTCACCAGATATTTCATTAAAATAATTGTTTGGAGAAATTCTAATATAAAGTAAAATTTGTAGTCATAATCTGAATTTGTAGTTACATGCACTCTCATTTGTACTGTTTAGAGTCATAGATTCATAGAGTTGTACAGCACGGAAATCGACCCTTCGGTTCAACTCGTCCAAGCTGACCAGGTATCCTAAATTAATCTTGTCCCATTTGCCAGCATTTAGACCACATATCACTAAACCCTTCCTATTCATGTACCCATTCAGATGCCTTTTAAATGTTTCAATGTACCAGCCTCTACCACTTCCTCTAGCAGCTCATTCCATAGCACCCTCTATGTCCTTTCATTTTGGACTTCCCTACACTGTTAAAAAGACCTTGGCTATTCACCCTATCCATGCCCTTCATGATTTTACAAACGTCAGCCTCCAGTGCTCCCAGTTAAATAGCCACAGTCTATTAAGCCTCTCCCTATAGCTCGAACTCTCTAACCCTAGCAACCTCCTTGTAAATATTTTCGAAACCTTTTCCAAGTTTAACAAATCTTTTATTTCACAACATGACCTCCCAACTCCTGTATTCAATGCTTCCCAAACACCTTCTTCACTATCAAGGTTATTCTTCATTTGTACCTCTCAAACCATGTATTACAAGTGAATGTTTACCACATGATAATTACAATTCTAAATGAGATAAGTTCTTTGTTAAGGAGTAGAATCTTCAAAGTTTTAATTTCTTCCCTGTGTCCTGGATTTTGTGGTCAGCAGTGCAATGGTTAGTACTTGCTTCTGACTTTGTAAAAGGTTGCCCCCAAAGATTTTGGCCACCTCCTCCATGGTAGAGAGTTCCTTCTTCCCCACCTGCAGTTTCCATGTAATGCCAGTTCAAGGGGATCCTGAGCAGTCCAGCAGCAGCGTCACAGCAAGAAGAATGAGTAGCCAATCACAATGAAGCATTCCCACAAACAGAAAACCAGGAAGTTAAAACATTGCATTTCTTCGCTTTTAATTTAAAATTTCAAATCACAAAACTGTGATTGAAATTTTTAAAAGTTAAGGGTCATTCGATTAAACTCTTCATGATATTAAGGGGAACTGATGGGGTAGAGAGGGAGAAACGATTTACACCACTGAAGGAATCAAAGGCCTAGATTTTTGCAGTGACAGACAGTCTCTTTGGGCACAGTACTGAAGCCCACTTGACAGGTCTTCAGTCCTCCTCCATACCAACATCCTCTACATTCACTTCCAGGGATTCCTGAGCAGACCCCAAGGAACCTAGTTATTCCGAATGAAAATTCTATTGTCCACCTAGATTGCCTTTGCAGAGCCAATGAGGAGTGTAAATTCAGCCCTAACAGTTCAAGGCAGTGCTTTCAGGGCTGAACGTAGGAAATGCCTTTTCACATAAAAGTATTGTCAGGGTTTGGAACTCTCTTCTGGAAATGGCAGTGATGTTAGTTGAATCTTTATTTTAAAAATTAAAATTGATCATTCTACATTAACCAAATATTAAGGGGCATTGGGCAAAGGGGGCACATGGAATTAACTCACAGGTTAGTTATCATCTCGTTTAATAGCAGAACGGGCTGGGCAAATGAAAAAATCTTCACCAGCTCCTGCTCGTATGAATTTGAAATTTTATTAACAAAGCAAATGCCCCCCCTTTTTTCTCAATTAATTATCACAATAATAATATCAGAGGTTAAATGTCAGCCTCATCCCTTTTTATCTACTCAGTTAATATTATGAACCAGTGAAATAGATTATACCGAGAGAAGGGATGTGTTGTAATTTGACTAATGCAACTTAAGCTCCACTTTTGCAAGCTAGAATCCCTACAGTGCGGAAACAGGCCATTCAGCCCAACAAGTCCAAACCGACCCTCCGAAGAGTAACCTACCCAGACCTATTCCCCTACATTTACCCCTGACTAATGCACCTAACCTACATATCCCTGAACACTATGGGCAATTTTAGCATGGCCAATTCACCTAACCTGCACATCTTTGGATTGTGGGAGGAAACCAGAGCACCCAGCAGAAACCCATGCAGACACAGGGAAAATGCGCAAACTCCGCTCAGACAGTCACCTGAGGCTGTAATTGAACCCAAGGCTCTGGCACTGTGAGGCAGCAGTGCTAACCACAGAGCCACCGTGCTGCCCTACCAGACATTTGGAATACGGTCTTACATCAAAGATTTGCTCACAAAAATCTTATATTTTACATGATGCCTTTTTCACGTAGTGGTAAAATATTTACCATTGATTTTTGAATTTCATCATTTGATTTCAATACCTGGAACTTCCATGGACTAAAATGGTTTCACAAAGGAAAAACACAGAGTTAAAATAACTACAGTAATCACCTAACCATATGTTGACCAACTGTGTAAAACCAACCAACAGAAACAGACAATCCAAACCAAAGTCAACATGTTATGAAAAGACACTGAAGCCAATCAATCATGCATAGTATGAACAAATCATTGTCTCCTATCTGGATTTACACTGTTACATGATTTTTCACATATTGTAGATGGATTTGTGACTGCAGAATTAGACAGTGTTTTCTCTCTATTCAGATGGACAAAGCACATAAAGATGATACATTATGGCAGCACAAAGATATCTGTAGTATTTGCAGCTATTGTTGATACAGAACACTCCTAACTATTCCTGGTCCCAGGTTAAACTTCTGGACTTGACCCTGCATATCCTTTTGTCTCCCTCTTGGACTGGAAACTGTCCCCTTCAACCTGTGTGTTTGATATCACATCTTCATTATTTTTTTTGGCATTAGCAAAGAACAAGATTGCTCTTTATTTCACTCATGAGAATTTTGTAATTGGCTCCCATGTGACCTAGTTAATTTCACTTTGACTTGTCAGGAATAACCTTGCAGTGGAAAGGAACTTCAACATTTGTTTTGGCCAATCACAGAGGTTAAAAATTGTTATGACTGGGTGAAGTTTGGTCAACCTGTAGTCAGATGGTTACTGAGGCTTATTATTTTTAATAGAGATATTTCCGTTGAAAACCCATTTCAGTCCATGAAAAATTCCAGGTATTATAACCAAAGAATGAAATTCAAAATTCAATACTTCACATTATCACTAGTGTGTTAGGTTGCTACATAATGATGGGAAGAGTATGATCGGCAATGTATTATTTTTCTGCTAAAGTGAACCTCTAGTTCATAAGGCTTGTCCCTTTAAGTCCACAGTAAATAGGAGATGGTAAAGTGAAAATCTTACCGATTGTATATTACTAGGAACCTGTAAATTTGAACCTACAAGTGAAAGATCGCGGCATAAAATAATTGTTTTTCTTTCGATTGTCCTAAACATTCAACATTATTTGAACTGTGAGAAATATCTTTTAATAATGGATAGATAGTTTCTTAACAGCCAGTGGCTGATAAAAATCACTAATTCTACACTCGCAGACAATTTTTGTAGCTCTATTGCAATGCTTCACTGACTTCAAGAAAGCCTTCTCACTGGAAGCATGCAATTTGGAACTTAACTCAAGTGTTACTTACTTTAACTCTTCCGAGTTCAAACTGGAACACATTGGGACTTGTGGCTTGTGCAAATACTGCTGCAAACAGTTTTGTGCTTGGTTCCACCTAAACACAGAATGAAGATCATATTATTGCTGAGGAAACTGAGTGGTTATGGTCAATTTTTAGAAAGGCAGCCTACTTTTCTATCTTGTCAGTCTGAGTTCATTAAGATAATTGAATCCTTGCATTTCAAATGGTTAATAACATGCATATCAGTATTTCACTGGACATACCAACAAGTGCTCAGGCATATTAATATAGCACTTTCCAACAATTATCTTGGTGATGTTTTTGTTAAAGTGGGACCTACTTAAAATTATAAATTAGCAACAAGCCCACAATAATCCAGAAGATGAATAAATTATAATGTAGTCCATGCCACCCACTCATCCATCACTTGACTGTGTACTTCATTTTAATTATTTTTATAAATCGCAATGCATGAAGCAATTTTAATGCAGCGTACTCTGCAAAAATCCATTGCAGAGAGAAGCTCATTGCAGCCAGTATACAGAAGGATTCAGGATTCCTGAATGAAAGGCTTTTGCCCGAAACATTGATTTTCCTGCTCCTCAGATGTTGAGCTTTTCCAGCACCACACTCTTGACTCTAATCTCCAGCATCTACAGTCCTCACTTTCGCCTAGTATACAGAAGAATGCTCACTGGTGACTTGATTTCCCACTGTTTTTACAACAAGTTCCAAAAAATATTTTTGAAAATTGGTCAATCACAGACATCACAATCCATCATCAGTTCTTACATAACAAAAATGCTGTGTCGTGAGAAAATTTTCATTATCTTAATGCACTTTCCAGCAATATTCGGATAACTAGGATATGAGGATAGGCCTTCTATAAAAGTGTCAGATACTCTCACGACACAAAACTTGAGCTCTTTAAGAAAGAAATTATATGAATTAAAAATCAGATTTTTTGGAGTCAGATGTTATGACTGTATTGATTTGTTACATGCCCACTTACCCCCACACAGGCCTACAATGATGCAACTCAAAATATGTCATTGCCTATGGGATAAGAATATGATTTTCCTGGGTCTTAAAATTCATTCATTATAGGGGTGTGGATGCTGCTGGCGAGGCCAGCATTTATTGCCAACCCCAATTTCCCTTGAAAAGGTGGTTGTGAGCTACTTCCTTGTATTCTGTGTTCCACTGCTGCAGATTTGGTAGAACTGAGCTGTCCATTTAGAGGCAATCAATAACATTACTGTGGGTCTGGAGTTACCTAGTAAGAAGAGCAGGTTTCCATCTGTTCATGAGTGAAGTAGGCAGGTTTCTATTATAATCCAGTATTTTCATAGGAACATAGGACATAAAAGCAGGAATTGTCTTTGCAGTCCTTCAATCGTGCTTCGCCATTAGATAAGGTCATGGCTGATCTTTTGAGGCTTCCTACTTTCTTATCTGACCCTGCCATTACTCTAGACTCTCCTCAATCAAAAAACCATTTAACTCATACAGCCTCTATGGCTTTCTGTTCAGAAGAAACCGTAGAATAACCACGAAGAAATGATTTCTCCTCATCTCTGTGTTAAAAGGAGACCCTGAAAGAAAGGAATTGAGTCTCCTATTTCTACTCTCCCCCACTAGAGGAAAAATCCTTCCAATAATTGTCCTGTCAATTTTTTTTCAGGATTTTAGATAAGAAGGTGACGTATCACTCTTCTAAAATCCAATGGGTATAAGCCCAACTTATTCATGGTCATTTTCTTGGTCTCCACTGCTGACACTTGTTTTCTATATCAGATTTGTAAAAGGAGAAGCATGATTTTGGTGACTGTCCCCAGTGAGCTCAGGGGATCTGGGCAGGAGGTTATTTCTCCTCCCACTTGCCCAAAACTTACCCACACAGTCAAAGCTGCTGGTATCTCACAAGGCACGGGCCTTGCTCCTGTCAGATGCCAAATACATGGCCACTTACTGGGCTGAAGGGCAGGCAGACGGTCTGATGCTTCCCCCTCTATCAAACCGGTCAGAGCAGTTGGCACAAAAGCTACCAGCTAGATCTTCTCAGTTCCTCTATTTCCAAACCCACTGCTGGAATGCATAGGTTCCACCCAAATGCTAACTATCATGGACTGTTGTAAAAATCCATCTGGCATAGTAAGTCCATTTGGTAAGGACAGCAGTGTCAGTTCAACAGTAATGGGGTTGACTTTTAACTGCCCTCAGGAATGGCCTTGCTAGACCCCCAATTCAAGGCTAACTAAGGATGGACAACAAATGCTGGTTGAATGAAAAAAGGTCTTTTGTATATCACCCGGTATCTTAGCAGAAAAGCCAAATGATGATCTGCTTCACCACAGAATGTCATGTAAAGCAGTGCAGCAAAATAACCAAAACAAGAAACACAATATTACACAAAGAATATTTGAAATTCAGAGATTTTCCTAAAAATCTGCGAATCCTGGAACAAAGGATACTTTTATAACTCAAGATCATTGATATTTGGTAGTTGAAGGATATAGATCAAAGTGAATTATGGCAAGTGTAATGAAAGGTGTGTGGTATTTATGTAGATACATAAATGATTTTGGATTTCAAACGAATGATTAGTAGCTATTGGTCAGTATTTTTGTGAAGAGATTAATAACTAACTTTGTGTTTTATTTCAGAGCCATGATTTTAAATCAGTATGTGTAAGAGAGTCAATGTTTGAAGATCACTTGGAGCTTAGTTGAAGATTGCTTATATTGTGGGGTATACCAAAGGAAGGGACAAAAAAAAAGACTTTATTTTAACAGAAGAAAGGATGGGCAAGTTTTATTTTAAAGCTAATTAAAACTCTTGAGTTCATTTCAAAGGAGACCTGACGCAAGTCAGATGCAAGGATAGCTTCTCCTCGACAAGGGAGTTTCTTCAGAGCAGTTAAGGGAATCCATTACCTCAGTGTAACGGCTTCAGTTTGTGAAAACTTCCAGATCAGTTATGTTTGGTTAAGAGCTCAGTTGTGTGAATCAAACAGAAAGGATTTACAGTTCACTGGACTGGAACTGAAAATTTTCAGTTAATTTACTGATTTGATAGGGAAAGAATATTTCCTAGGATTTTGATTAATTATTAAGGGATGGAGTTGGGGAGTGGATGAGATTATGTTTAGCTAGATTTTAAAAATGTTTTAAACTCTGTTATATGTAGATAGTTTATTTTACTTTTCCTTCTCTTTCAATAATAAACTTTTGTTTCATTGTTAAAACTGTATCTGCAGCCTTGTGCACTTACATAATACGACACTGAATTAGACAGAAATAAAATATGATCTATCAAGTCAGGTTTCATTCTGGGATCTGACTTGACTAATAGTAACATCAAGATTAGAGTGGTGCTGGAAAAGTACAGCAATTCAGGCAGCATCCAAGGAGCAGGAAAATCGACGTTTCGGGCAGGAGTCCTTCATCAGGAATGAGGCTGGGAGCCTCCGGGGTGGGGAGATAAATGGGAGGAGGTAGGGCTGGAGAGTAAGTAGCTGGGATTGCAATAGGTGGATGGAGGAAGGGGTAAAGGTGATAGGTCAGAGAGGAGGGTGGAGCGGATAGGTGGGAAGGAAGATTGCCAGGTGGGGCAGGTCATGAGGTTGGTGCTGAGCTAGAAGTTTGGAACTGGGGTAAGGTGGGGGGAGGGGAAATGAGGAAACTGGTGAAGTCCACATTGATGCCCCGGGATGAAGGATTCTGAGGCAGAAGATGAGGCGTTCTTCCTCCAGGCGTTGAGTAGTGAGGGAGTGGCATTGGAGGAGGCCCAGTACCTGTATGTCCTCAGTATAGTGGGGACGGGAGTTGAAATGCTTGGCCACGGGGAGGTGGGCCTGATTGGTGCGGATGTCCCGGAGATGTTCCCTGAAGCACTCTGTGAGAAGGCGTCTGGTCTCCCCAATGTAAAGGCGACTGCATCGGGAGCAACGGATACAATAAATGACATTTGTGGAAGTGCAGGTGAAACTTTGATGAATGTGGAAGGCTCCTTTGGGGCCTTGATGGAGGTAAGGGGAGAAGTGTGGGTGCATGTTTTGCAATTCCTGCAGTGCCAGGGGAAGGTGTTAGGAGGGGATGTTGGGTTGTTGGGGAGCATGAACCTGACCAGGTAGTCATGAAGGGAATGATCTTTGCAGAAAGCAGATGGGGTGAGGAGGGAAATATATCCCTGGTGGTGGGGTCCATTTGTAGATGGCGGAAATGTCGGCAGATGATGCAGTTTTTGTGGAGGTTGGTGGGGTGGAAGGTGAGGACAAAGGAGGATCTGTCCTTGTTGCAGTTGGAGGGGTGGGGTTTGAGGGCAGAGGTACGGGACATGGACGAGATGCATTGGAGGGTATCTTCAACCATGTGGGAGGGGAAATTATGGTCTTTAAAGAAGGAGGCTGTCTGGTGTGTTGTGATGGAACTGATCCTCGTGAGAGCAGGTACGGCGTAGGAGGAGGATTTGGGAATAGGGTATAGCATTTTTGCGAAGGGTATGGTGGGAGGAGGTGTAATCCAGGTAGCTGTGGGAGTCGGTGGGTTTGTAAAAAATGTCGGTGTTGAGTCAGTCATCATTAATGGAGATGGAGAGGTCTAGGAAGGGGAGGGAGGTGTCAGAGGTGGTCCAGGTGAATTTAAAGTTGGGGTGGAATGTGTTGGTGAAATGGATGAACTGCTCAACCTCCTCGCAGGAGCACGAGGTGGCGCCGATGCAGTCATCAATGTAGCAAAGGAAAAGGTGGGGAGTGGTGCCAGTGAAACTGCAGAAGATGGACTGTTCTGTGTAGCCGACAAAGAAACAGGCATGGCTGGGGCCCATGCAGGTGCCCATGGCTACCCCTTTCGTCAGGAGGAAGTGGGAGAAAGAGACATTGTTGAGGGTGAGGACCAGTTCAGCCAAACGAATGAGAGTGTCAGTGGAAGGGTACTGGTGGGGATGTCGGGAGAGGAAGGAATGGAAGGATTTGAGGCCCTGGGCATGGCGGATGGAGATGTAGAGGGGCTGGATGTTCATGATGAAGACGAGGGGTTGGGGGCCAGGGAAACACAAGTCTTAGAGGAGGTGGAGGGTGTGGGTGGTGTTCCAAACGTATGTGGAGAGTTCCTGGACTGGGGGAATAGGACAGTATCGAGGTAGGTGGAAATGAGTTTGGTGGGACAGGAACAGGCTGAGATGATGGGTCGGCCAGGGTGGTCAGGGTTGTGGATCTTGGGAAGGAGGTAGAATCAGACAGTGTGGGGTTCCTGAACTATGAGATTGGAAGCTGTAAGTGGGAGAGATCTCCTGAGGTGATGAGGTTGTGTATGATCTGAGATATGATGGTTTGGTGATGGGGGCTGAGGTCGAAGGGGAGGTAGGAAGAGGTGTCTTCGAGTTGGCGCCTGGCTTCAGCACTATAGAGGTCGGTGTGCCAAACTACCACTGCACCCCCTTTATCTGCTGGTTTGATGGTGAGGTTGGGATTGGAGCAGAGGGAGTGGAGAGCTGCGCATTGTGAGAGTGAGAGGTTGGAGTGGGGAAGGGGGGTAGACAGGTTGAGGCGGTTAATGTCCCGGCGACAGTTGGAAATGAAGAGATCGAAGGTGGGTAATAGGCCAGCATGGGGTGTCCAGGTGGATGAAGTGTGTTGGAGGCGGGAGAAGGTGTAATAGTAACATCAGCTGGGAATCATAACACAAGAATAACAAAGTGGGTAAATGGGAAGTTGTGGTTCAGATTAGATTTTATCTGATTGAATGGTGCAACAATGTGGAGAGGTAGAATGGTTTAATCCTGTTGCTATATAGGAGAAAAAGACAGGTCATTCCTTCCATTCAATTTAACATACCTGATAATATGTATTTAATTCCTTGCCATTGGCTGTGAATGTCAGTAAGCCACTGGCAGTATCCACCAGACAGCCTATTTCCAGCCCATTGTTATTACGGCTCTGTCCAGGGCTCGTGCTTTCTCCGGCCCACACCATGTAGCAATTGCTTCGCTTGACGCTGCATTGGACAAACATTTATAGAAAAATTCATCAAGGCAGACGAGAGTCAGAGAGCTTGAGCTTTGCAGCTATCATCACATTTCTTTGTATCTGATGTGAAAGCATCTCTTAGTTCAACAACTGTAGCTTTGCATTTCTTGGCATAATTTCTATGCCCATCTGTCACCTTTCTCCTCCGGGTATCACTGGGATACGGTTCCACTACCTCGCACAGCTGTAGAATATGCCACACAGGTGACCATTCTCTATTTATGAGTCTAGGCAATGGGTCTTTGAGGTCATTTAATAGTGTAAACAATGTAGCCCAGCTGCTGATATCTATCCCTGCATTTAAAAACTGTTTTTTTTCTCCTGTTAATACTGGGACAGCAAGATCAAAGACAGAATCTCGCAGCTATCCTACTAGTGAAACCAAGCAACCACATTCAGAATAGAAACATTTTCAGCATGTTGTTCATGACTAATTGGTCAGCTATGTATCATTATGATATTGGGCTGCTTGCTTAATGCTATTTATACTACATGACACTAGCTAAATCAAGTATTAATTGGAACATTTTCACAGCAATTTGTTTGATGCTTTAATAGGAAGCAATAGGAAGATTGGTGGCACATTGGCTCAGTGGTTAGCACAGCTGCCTCACAATACCAAGAACCAGTTCGATTCCAGCCTCGGGTGACTGTCTGTGTGGAGTTTACACGTTCTCCCTGTGTCTGCTTGGGTTTTCTTTGGATGCTCTGGTTTTTCTCCCACAGTCCAAAGATGTGCAAATTAGGTGAATTGGCCATGCTAAATTGCCATGATATCTGGGGATGTGCTGGCGAGGTTAATTAGCTATGGTAAATGCAGGATTAAAGGGATAGGGGAGGGGCGGAAGGGGGTCTGGGATGCTCTTCAGAGGGTTAGCATGGACTCAGTGGGCTGAATGGCCTGCTTCCACATGTAGGGATTTTATGATTGAAGGATGTTTCCAATTGATTCCAAAACAGACATTCAACAGTTGAAAATCGAGAAGTGACTTCCAGAGCTACCTAAGTGGGTGAACATCCCACCCATTTGATTTCAGCAAGGCTCTAGCTACTTAAATAAGCAGGTTGGGATGCTATGTCAGTTACAATTCTCCCCCAATTGTAATAACTTACTGACCTAACCAATGCTCTTTGAAAGGACTGCTGCAGGCTTCTTACAAAACAGCTGAAGACTCATTTACGTTTTATTTTCATAAGGCTATTAAAAGCTTCAGTTCACTCCTCATACGATCACCTCACTTCTCTTAAGCTCCAGAAGTCACCAGCTAAAAAGTTTCTTGTCTCTTTAAGATGCTCCTTAAAATCTACCTTACTAGCCAAACTTTTGGTCATGAGTCCTAATACATCCTCATGAGATCCAGTGTCAAATTATGTTTGATAATGCTTCTGTCAACTGTCTTGAGGTGTTTTACGATTTTCAGGGTGCTATCTTAATGTACATGCAACATCGTTCGTCAGTCAACAAACTGTCAACCCTCCTCACCCAAACCCTTTGGACTTACTGCTGGAACATTTCTTGGTTGTGCAATGTTTATATCTTGCACTGCATACTGTGCAGGCTATTGCATAGCCATCCATGCGTGCATGTTAAAAGTAATGTTGGTTGTGCACATGGTCTGTTTGTTGCACTGCACAGGACATCTGGATTGCTGCAAACCCATGCAGGTTAGAGGGAACACTACTTGTGATGTAACAAAATTTTCTTATTTTGATTCTTCGAACATCACATTATCACTCCAAGGTCAACAAAGGGCTGACATCATTACTTCTGATGGTCCTCCTTGTTGATTCTCATACAGCAATGAAAAATATTGACCTCATCAAAATCATTCCTAATACTATCCCATCTTGTGGTGTAGTTGTAGTATCCCTACCCTTAGACTAAGAGACCTGGGTTCATGTCCGACCTGTTCCAGAGATGTGTAATAACATCCCTGAATGGGGTGATTAGTAAAATAGGTCAATTTAAAGAAAAGTCTGGATTTTATAGCCCCCTTAATGGATTGGACAAAATTCTACAGGGTGCTCCATCATTGCCTACCCAACCAAATCTCTGCTGCCCTATCTCCCAAACTGTGTGAAATTTTATGAAGGGTGGAGAGACAATTGAGGGGGGTGTTATGAGTCTCCTATTTAGGGCCCCTCAGTCCAATGGAAACATGCACCAACCAATGACTCCTCCACCCCTCCACTATTCCAGATTCGAAGGAGTCATCCTCCCTTTCAAATCTGCCTCCCCACATCTCGCCCAGCCTCGTCAACCCAGTCCTGAACCCCGCAGTAAGACCCCAATCCAGGATCTGCCTAAGCCTCTCAGCATGGCAGGACACCAAGGAGTCCCGGCAGCAGCCACCCTTCTAAATCCTGCCCTCAAAATTGAGAGTTCTTCCTGAGGAGGGGGCGGAAGTCTTCCCTGAAAATAATTAATGTTGCTCCCAGAATAGAAGCGCTGCACTGCAGTGATCGTAATCATTAGGAGATGGGGGTAGGGACCATGTAGGCCCATGTAGTCAAGCTCCTCAATTCTCCTTCATGCTAAAATCTTCTTCTCCCTTCAATAACTCAGCTCAAATTAAAACCTCATTCAACCCAGTCTCCAAAGCTATTCCTGATATTTTGGGACATGACTGTCTTCAATACCTGCATTTTATAGAAGGAAAAAGCTTCTTCCTCCAAACAGTTACTTATCCAGAAATTTGCCTTATTTTCTCCTATAATCAACAGTTTAGTCATGAAATTATTGCTCGGTCCAGATTACAGTGCAATTCTTCACCTTTCATGGACTTTTCCTTTCTCATCTCCGAGTGTTACTGTCACAGTGCGAACCTTCTCCAGATCATAAGCAGTGTCGTACTGATGAAAATCTGAGGTAATCCAACCGACCCACACATTAGCCGGCTCCTGACCAGGAAATATTCTCACAGAATAATAATACTGTAAAAAAGCAAACCGTGATTAGCAGAGAGGCTAACATCACACACTCTCCATTTCTTTTTCTCAATCTCCAATCATTCACTGTTACTCTCTAAATATAACAACAATGCACAGGAAGTGATGTTGCATGGCCTTTTCACTCACTTATTGTAAAGTAGAACAGGTTTATGTTGCTGACTAGTGTGGACTTTCCCCAGATACTGGGGAAAATAATCCTCAGCAATAAATCCCCAATCACAATTGGCAATTTTTTAAAAACTCTATGCCACTGCAGACATGTTTGTCACTGTTGTTCAGTGTATTAGACAGATGCCATTTCCCTCTGAATTACACCCCACTGTCTAAATGGGGTTAATCCATATCCAGCGAAGCCAAGACATTTCCAGAGCTGCTTCCAATGAAACTTATTCTGCTGCATAAATGAGGTAACAAGTGAGACAGAACAGAATTGATGTCTGCAAACACTTAATCATGCAATCAAATACAAATGCAGCATGTACCTGCCAATGCTTAATAGTAAACACTAAAATCGATACCTGAAATCTTAAGACTAAATCATTCATTTTTTGATTGACTCAGGCGATATGTTGATCACTGACTGGGCCAATACTTATTGCCCATCACTTGATGCCTTTGCGAAGGTGGTGGTGAGCTGCCTTCTTGAACTGCTGCAGTCCACACACTATAGGTTGACCCACAATGCCTTTCGACATGGAATTCCAGGATTTTGACCCAGTGGTAGTGAAGGTATGGTAATACATTTCTAAGTCAGGATGGTGAGTGGCTTGGAGGGGAACTTGCAGGTGTTGATGTTCCCATATATCTGCTGCCCTTGTCCTTCTTGATGGAAGTGGTCATGGGTTGGAAAATGCTGTCTAAGTACCTTTCGTAAATTCCTGCAGTGCATCATGTAGATAATACACACTGCTGCTATTGAGCATCGGTGGTGGAGGATATGTGGTGCCAATCAAGCAGGCTGCTTTGTCCTTGATAGTGTCAAGCTCCTTGATTATTGTTGGAGCTGCAACCATCTAGCCAAGTGAGAATATTCTATCACACTGCTGACTTGTGCCATGTAGATGGTGAACAGACTTTGGGGAGTCAGGAAGTGATTTACTCACCACAGTATTCATAGCCTCTAACATGCTCTTGTAATTATGCTTATGTGGCAAGTCCAGTTGAATTTCTGCCGAGAATTGAGTGGTTCTGGAAAAGCACAGCAGGTCAGGCAGCATCCGAGGAGCAGGAGGAGGACGAGGGGGAGGAGGAAAAGGGGGATTCAATTACAGTAATATTATTGAATGTCAAGGGGCGATGATTAGATTGTCTCTTATTGGAGATGATCATTGCCTGACATTTGTGTAGCATAAATTTACTTGCGACTTGTCAGCATAAGCCTGGATATTGTCCAGATCTTGTTGGATATGAATATGGTCAGCTTCAGCATGTGAGGAGTCGCAAATGGTGCTGAACATTTTGCAATCATTGGTGAACATTTCCACTCTGACCCTATGATGGAGGAAAGGTCTTTGATGAAGCAGCTGAATATGGGTAGGCCTAGGACACTGACCTGAGGAACTCCTGCAGAAATGTCTTGGAGCTGAGATACCAACATCCAACAACCACTGACCATCTTCCGATGTGTCAGGTATGACACCAACCAGCAGAGAGTTTGTCCCTGATCTCTAGTGATTCCAGTTTTGTTGGGGCTCCCTGAGGCCACACTCATTCGAATGCAGCCATGATGTCAAGGGCTATCAATCTCAGCTCACCTCTGGAATTCAATGCTTTCGTCCATGTTTGAACCAAGTCCATAATGCAATAAGGAGCTGAGTGGCACTGGCAGAACCCAAACTGGGCATCACTGAGCAGGTTATTGTTGAGCAGGTGCTGTTTGATAGCACCGCTGATGACACCTTCCATCATTTTATTGATGATCAAGAGTAGACAGATGGGGCAGTAATTGGCTGGGTTTTTAATATACAGAACATACATGGGTAAGTTTTCACATTGTTGGGTAGATGCCAGTGTTGTAACAGTACTGGAAAAATTTGGCTAGGGGAGAGGCAAGTTCTGGAGTACAAGTCTTTAGTTCTATTGCTGGAATATTGTCAGACCACACAGCCTTTGCAGTATCCACTGTCTCAAACTGTTTCTCGATATCACATGCAGGGAATCAAAATGGGTGAAGACTAGTATCAGTGATGCTGGGGAACCACTTAAGAAAGCCAAGATGAATCATCCACTTGGCACTTCTGGCTGACGATTGTTGCAAATGCTATAGTCTTATGTTTTGCACTGATGTATTGGGCTCTTGCATCATTGAGGGTGGAGATATTTCTATAGCCTCTACCTCCAGTGTATTACATATATAACTCAACACGCATTTTAATTTGGCTCAGTATGAGACCTGGCAGCATCAGCAATGGCTGCATTGGAAAGATGGTCCCAAAGCGGACTCATGGCAGCAGCAGAGTCAATTTTAGGTCAGTGCAGTATTCGGCAGCATCAGCAGCATCTACATTGGCGAGGTCCATTGAGGACTCATAGTGGCACGGGCATCAGTGGAGGTGAGATGGAGCCAAAGTGTGGTGACTTTTGTTCCAATGATGGCAGCAGGATGAAGGGGGCTTGTGCCTAGCCATCCGGCTCATGGCCCATGGTGGAGCAATTAACAAGAGGGACTGTAAAGATGGATAATTTTTCTTTACTTCTCCATTTTTCTTTACATAGTCTTTACATTCTTTTTTTTTAACTTTTCTGTGTGACGCCGGAGTGTGACAACACTATCCAGCACTTTTTTACTATATTTTGTGACAACATACACATGACAACATATAAATAAGATCATTTACCTTCACTAGTTTTGTTTCAAATACAAGAAACAGATTTAATTCCAAATTTTAGATTTGGTACCAAGAAAACAGAAACAGCAGATGATAGAATTGGGGAAGTAAATAAATGCTGCAAGTTAATTATTCAACTTCTTTTATGATGCTGCATTAGTTTGGCCCTTTTTGAAAGTACTGGACAACAACTGGTGAGTCAATGGGATCCACAAGCTATACTCTATTTTGACCAAGCAAATGAAAACTGCTTCAGAAACAAGTCAACAAATAAGTGTTGAAAGTATTTCATTAAAGCAAAAGTAAATTTGATGTAAGGTGACCATTATAAAGCACTTACAGTTGTTGTCTGCATCAGAAAGTCATAATCATCCCTGTCCTCTGCCAGTACTTCCTCCGTAAGTCGAGGTGAGGAGTGAGCCACATTATAATCAGGTTTCGTCCTTTTTAACATAAACCTGAAAAGGAGGGTATTTCATTTGTGAGCAGCAAAATATATCTGAAGCACTGATTTATACACTGGTTCTTATGTCATCTTAACAAAGTGCTTTATCCACCTTGCGGTAACCTTCGTTACAGACAAAGTTATGTAGAATGGAGCAAATTACATTAATAAATAGTTTGTTTTCCTTATTCTAGTCAATGGTAGCACCCAGGATACTAAGGTTGGGGGAATCCAGTGGTGATGTTACCCCCAAATGCCAACGGAAAGTGGTCAGGTGCTCTTTGTTGGAGATAAACATTCCCTGGCATGGATGCTGCTTGCGATTTTCCGTGCAAACCTGAACGTGGTGCTGCTGCAGATGAGCATGGATGGCTGAGGAGTTGAAAACATTCATGAACATGGTGCAATCATCAGCGACCATTTCCATTTCTGATGACAATGGAGGGAGGATCACTGGAAAAGAAGTTCATGATGGCTGCACCTAGGACTATGAGGAAATCTGACAGGTCATGTCCTGAGGTTCAAATAATGTTGGGCCCAGTCAATGGCATCGTTCAACACCCGTCACCATTAGTTTTGCATAGGGCATTTAATTGGGAAGGAGGGAGTTAAATGAAGACACTCCAAGCTTCCTGTCTCCACCCGATAAAGTCTGTGGTAGGAAGATCCATGGGCGGCATCCTCTGTCAATTTACATACTTAAGTGGCCAATTAATGTCCTCTCAAGGGCCTCATCCCAAACAGGTCATTTGAACTCAGAACCAGGTGGGGGACTCACCATGCAGAGGATATGAAGAGTAATCTATCTTTTCTATTCTTGCAGGCTCCGAAAGGAGTTGGCATCAGGAAAGGGGAACCCAGCCAAAAGCATTGCTCCTCCGTTACCCCCACATCATTGGCACCTTGCTGCCATTACTCCCCTATTCTTGCATTCCTCCTGTATCCGAGGTTTTGGTGATGCTGCTGAATACAGAAGAGTTGGTCTCCAAGTGGTTGGCAGCTCTCAGTGTGTCAGACATCCATTCCCCAATCCCCATCCCACTCACTCCTGGCTCCTTGATCCTCGGGTAGTGGCTCAGTGCAACAGGGTTTCCCAAAAGAAGGCGATGCAGGACCCCCACAGTTTCTCCAGCCAGCAAATGAAGAGCCCATTGATGCCATCGTATCCAGTGTGATGCACTTCCGATGATTGCACAGCAGTTCCACATTGAAGTCCTAGATTCTCTAACAGTTCCTGAAGGTGATGAGTTGACATGAAGGACCCTCATGGCAAATTATGTGTCAGCACTGCTGCTATGAACTTGGAAACAGTCTGTGGTTTCTTCAAATCTTAGACTTCGAACCTGCCATTTTGGTTGACACGGGGGAAAATGATAAAGTTGCAAGTCTCAGTAACCAGTTTCAGGAACCATGATACTGCTGTTAAACTAATATAGGGAAAAAACTGGAGATGAAAAAATTGAGGATCACAATAAAGTTTGGCATGAATTACAGCCATGGTTGCAAGTGGCAATATTAGTCTGCGAGAGCCTTCCTTCCAGGAGATACATAGCCATGCTTGCTCCCCCGAGAACTGCAGGTATTGTTAGTTATGGAGAGAATGAAGATGTCTGCAAAGTCTCTTACTCAAAATATTAATGCTGATGCTATAGTGTAATGTTGACGGAGTGCTGCTCTGTCAGAGGTGCTGTCTTTTGGATGAAACATTTAACCAAACTCTATATGCCTGCTCTGGCTGCTGTTAAAGATCACATAGTATTACTTTGAAGAAAAGCAGGACAGCTACCCACAATGTCTGAACGATATTAATCTTTCAACTGATGTCAATAAAAACTATCTGGTCTTTATTACATTGCCATTAGTAGGAGCTAACTGACTGTTACATTTCCTAAAGTTCAACAGTAACTGAACTTCAAAAGGTTTTCTTTAACTGCACAGTGCTTTGAGGCATCTAGCAGTTGTGAAAAGTGCTGTATAAATGCATCGATCTCTCTTTCTGTGCTCTCCTTTCTGCTGCATGTAGATTTGGCTTTCCTATATGTTGCTACTCCTGTCTTTTTCCGATCAGAATGGATCCTAATTTTAGAAACAGCCAGGCTCTTCCAGTTGCTCCAGTTTGCTCCGACAGTCAAAAGATGCACAGGTTCGGTAGACTGGTTACAGGAAATTTCCAATAGCGTCCAGGGATGTGCAAGCTAGATAGATTAGCCATGAGAAGTGCAGGGTTACAGAGATGAGGTGGGTCTGGGTTGGATGCTCTTCGGAGGGTGGGTGTGGACCCGATAGGCTGAATGGCCTGCTTTCACACTGTAGGGATTTCACGATTCTATACTTTTTTAAGCTTATTGAAAATGAGAATGAGAAACAAAAAACAAAGTGATTTTGCATCCATATCAGACGAAAAGTAAGAGAAAGATATTTGCTAAACTGTTGAAGCAAGTTAAACGAGAGAAGGTGAGTGTCGTTTTAAGTAGCTCAGCAACTGGGTAACTAGCACCCGAAATCACCCATAATTTGGGGGCAGGTTCAAGAATTTGTGGTGGCAGTGCTGAGTCAGAACTAAGTAGCATTTGATTCCACATTAAGATGTGAATTCTCACTGTAATTCATATTAAACAGGCCTCCGGGAGGTGTGCTATCTGCCAAAATTATAGCTTATCCATAAGCTGCAGCTGGTCGGCTTCAGATGGAAAGGTCTGACTCCAAAAACCATATGAATTACTCACAACTACAAAAGGATACTGATGAACAATGCAGCACAGTTATGTACCCTCTTGAATTAATAAATTGTTGGAGCCATTGACATCTTTAAATAAATAATTTTCAATAGCTGAGGGAACCAGTAACCAAATAATTAGTATGTCAGTGAGTGACTGCAAATTAGACAGAGAAGTGGGCACCAAAGAATTCATCAATTCATAAACCAGCAGGTATAGCATCCAATAGTTAAATTAATGGGTTATCAGGGAGCAAGGAATTCATAGAGAACAACAAATAAAAGTATAAACACTGCAGTAGACAAATCAGTAAATGGATAAAGTGCTGGAGTTTCAAATGTAAATGAATTAATTAAATCATAGAGGGCAATTGTATGAAAATATTAACAAGTTATTGAAAGCAGGGTGTAGTGAATGAATATACCCAGAGAGGATTAGGATGCACTAACAATACACTAACTAGAGTAACCCATACTATTGATTAATAAAAAAGATTGAGCAAATCAAATAATCAATAAAATATTGGAGCAGGAACAAAAACAACCAACAAATTAATCAATGGTGCAGCAGTTACCGACAAATTAATTTTGTGGGATGACCATGCCGTACAAATACTGCGAGTTGTCTGGTGAATGAATTAATTATTGCAATAGGAGGCACACCTACTGAAATAATAAATTCATCGAGCAACGGGCACATCAGCAGGTAAATCATTGGAAGAATACTTACTGGTGAATTAATGAAGTAATGGAGAATTGGGCATGACCAATAAAGTCAGTAAATGGATGGAGCAGCAAACACCAGTGGATTAATACATTAATCTTACAGACAGCACACCACCAAATCAATAAAAGAATAGGGTAATGGCAAGTTATTGGGCAAACCCTCACTGGAGTGTCGTCTTGGTTTCCTAATTATTGAAAGAATCTTACTGATTGTGAGGTTACTGAAATTGATATTAAAGATTATTTCATTTGTTACGGATTTAATTTATAAAACCTTGCAAAGTCAACTGGGCTTGCTTTCTTTGTTTCTGCAAAAGTGATTTCACAGTAGCTTAACTTTCTAAAAACACCACCATGAATTTCCCAGGGGTCTCCTGACTGACTGCTGTAATTTTCCCATGATGAGCAGTGGAATCACTGGATAAGCAAGTGAACCTAGTTCCCACTGAAGTAGCAATGTTTTATGAGCTTATGCAATTGTGTGAAGTATTGAAAAGCAAAAATATCAGTGGACAAGGTAAAAATTAGAAAGATATATGACAATATGGGAAGATAATGGACAACTAATTGAAGTTCCTTCCTAAATATATCAGTGTATACAGACCAACTCAATTTTCTCTGGTCTGATTCAGAGTCATAGAGACATGCAGCACAGAAACAGACCCTTCAACTTATCCATGCCAACTACATTTCCTAACTGAACTAGTCCCATTTGTCTGCACTTGGCCCATATCCCCCCTAAATATTTCCTATCCATGTACCTGTCCAAATATCTTTTAAATGTTGTAATTGTACTCGTCTTTATCACTTCCTCCAGCAGCTCATTCATATTCGTACTACCTGTTTTAAAAAGTGTCCCTCAGGCCATTAGAACCGTGGTTACCCTGGCTGGGAAAATGAACAACTTTTGGCAGTTACAGCATAGATGGGAGAACAGAATAATCCTCTTGAATCCAGTGGAAGTTTTGGAAGGGATATTAGGAGATATCGCTGCTCAAGCGAAATATGGGGTGAATTTCCTTGGACTGTCTCCCACTGATGCACTGCAACGTTGAGAGAAACCCAATTGGGCAGAAATAGGATGTCTTCCCACCAAAATTACGGCTGAAGGAAAGCCCAATAGAAACTTCATCCTCACAAATTTGTTATTCTAATAAAACTGATAATACAATTGGCTTAAGTTTGATAGGTTTCCAAATAGAGATATGGCAAAAAAGCAATTTGACAGGGTTCTTTATTAAAACAGGGAAAGGCTTGTTTGGGTCCAATCATTTGTTCTAACCACTTTTAAATGAAGAATCATTTTTTTAAAGAAAATTCATTTGTCCCAGTAATCCTTCAAAACATCTTAAGAACTGCAACTTGGGCTCTGCCAGACCAAGGAGAAGTTTTGGAGGTCACTGAGAGCACGAGGATGGTTGAAAACTTTAAGCTCAATTTGAAAATACATTCCCAACATGTCCAAGCCTGAAGCTATTTCCAGATCTTCCCATCTCCAAGAGGCGGAGCTCATTAACAGATAAAACTTGCAATCTAATGATGCTATTCAGATCGCAACACGGTATTTGAATCCAGGCTTGCAAGCCTCTCCTGGACTTGCCGATGTCTGGTCATAGTACACAAAAATAGAGCCAAAAGAAGCCCAGGTATGTTTCTCTATTGTGCTTAATTGTGTTAGGGTTATCTCATGGTTCAGAAAAACAATGGTGCTTCTCCTGACCTCCCATGACTAATTTGAGTCTCTGCTACTACATCCAGATTTCCTCCCCTGAGTACAATTATATCTGGACCTCCCCTTTCACTGTTTACTTCACCGTGGGGACTATTCCTTTACATCTCCTGGTGGCTTATTTGTCCCCAAAATACTTACCAACAACCCAGGCTGCACTAACCACCACATCTTTGTATTTTTGATACATGGAACATAGCACAGGATTAGGCCCTTTGGCCCACCCATGTCTGGGCTGATCATGATGCCATTCTAAACTAACCTATCTGCCTGCACATGGTCCATATCCCTCTATTGCCTGACTGTTCATGTGTCTGTCTAAAATGTCTTTTAAACTGTGCTAACATATCTGCCTCTCACAACTCTCCTTCAGGTACCCATCACCCTCTGTGGAAAAAATTTGCCTCACATATCTCCTTCCCCTCTTACCTTAAACCTATTTGACCTTTCCACTCTTGGGGAAAGAAAGACTGACTATCCACCCTATTCATGCCAGTAATAATTTTATCTATCAGGTCACCCCTCAGCTACCAATGCTCTCCTTACGATTAACTGGAAAATAGCTTGACTGAGTAGTATTCATTTACCTGTCTCATGTTCAATTACTTTGTCTAAGAGATTATATGCTGAGCCACAATCCCATAAACATATTATTTTTCCATCCACCTAAGAATAGGTCACATACTAACCAGTGAACTGGAATATAATAACAAGAGATCTCCGATAAAAATTATGCACCAGATTATTAGAGCAACAGGTTTATTTGGAAGCACTAGCTTTCAGAGAGCTATTCCTTCATCAGGCGGTTGTGAAGTATAAGATCATAAGACACAGAATTTATAGCAAAAGATTACAGTAAACTTTTGCTATAAATTCTGTGTCTTACAATCTTATACTCCACAACCACCTAATGAAGGAGCAGTGCTCCTAAAGCTAGTGTTTCCAATTAAACCTGTTGGACTATAACCTGGTGTTGTGTGATTTTTAACTCTGTACACCCCAGTCCAACACCAGCACCTCCAAATCAAGAGATCTCCGGTTAGCCACTGGATCCATGGGCAGGTAGGGGTGGCCCGAAAATGCCACCAATGCCTTTCCAGTGCCTACCTGCCAATTGTTTGAGCTGCAGGGAGGCATCAAGTAGCCCAATCATCCTGTTCCCAATTGTGGCCAATCAATCTCACCTATGACGCAATCAACAGCCACCAAAGAGTCACTTCCTGTTGCTATTTCCCAGGAGTCTGACGGAGGCCAGAGACAGTCGCAAAAATGACAGCAACGCTGTTCTTGATTTGGAATGCTGGTGTTGGACTGAGGGTGTGCAAAGTTAAAAAATCACTAGCTTTCGAAGCACTGCTCTTTCATCAGGTGGTTGTGGTGTATAAGGTCATAAGACATAGAATTTATAGCAAACCACCTGATGAAGGAGCAGCGTTCCGAAAGCTAGTGCTTCCAAATAAACCTGTTGGACTATAGCCTGGTGTTGTATGACTTTTAACTTTGAACACTGTTCTTGGACAGGAAAGATGGAAGCAACCTCCACTACCAACACAATAAAACAAAGAAGATATGAAACAAAAATTTTGAAACAGAAATTGTTGGCGAAACTAAGCAGAGTCTGTCAGCATCTGTGGGGAGAAAGAAGAGTTAATGTTTTGAGTCCGGTGACTCTTCCTCGGAACTCACAACATTAACACTGCTTTCTCCCCACAGACCTGTGAGTTTCACCTGCAACATTTTGCTGCTACACTGGAGCTTATTTCAATCACAGGACCTTCACAAGCTCCTGAGAACCCCACTTTTCATCTTACCCCTCCACCTGCCATGTTCACCTCAGACCCTGGACCCACTCGCTCCCCCTTGCCACGCCCTAATGGACTAACACCGCTGCTTCTCTCACTTACCTTGCACCCAGTTTCAGTGATAAGTATTACAGGAGACTAGTGCACTGCTCCCAGACATACAAACCAATGCTTTGTGCCATATTATTTCCACCATAATCAGCTCTACAATTCTACTCTTTTCAGTGAACATTCTGAAATCTTTGCACAGGGTAGAAGCAGCAAAATTGCTGTAGAACGTTTGACTAATGCATCTGGTCCATCACCAGAGGTGTAATGAGTAAAACACTCAAAGACTGACCAACTAAAAATTGACTTGGTACGTCTCAGCAGCCCCACTGTTAGTAACAGTTACTGTCAGCAGTGAATGTAATCCACTGCAGTAAATTGTGACCCTGTAAGGAGCAATGTGCACTACGCCGTTACAAGCTGATCTTGCAATGAATATTCATTGCTCTGATATTCCAATGTCACGCTGACTGGTACTTCCTAGGAAGCTGTGTGATTTCGGAGTCTAAAAGTAAAGCGCTCAGTTCTAAAAAACCCTATCCCTTTGCTGAATTTCAGAGTCAATTTGTGGTCAGCTGCAAAAATTATGTATATATTATATATATTGAGATGTTTAGTTTATTATTAGGAGACTGTCTAATATCCTTTCTGTAAAGTTGTGCAACAATCAGAAGAAACAAGCATTTGAGAAGCAATTTCAAAGTTGACAATATGTGACCATCGCATCCTGCATTTTTATATAGATCTGCACTATATGGGAATTACCACACCACTGTCACACTTATAACATGTTAAGGTGAATTACTTGGAATTTGTTATTGAGCAGTCAAATTTCAACAAAATAAATACCATTGTAATTGTTAGCAAGCAATTTGCTCTGTTATGTATACATGAGTAAGTATGTTACTTAATTTAACACAAAAGTGAGAATGTTTAAAACACCATTCACCATGGGTTACACAGGTATACAATAGTGCTTTGAGGACCACATACATTAATAATACTAGGTTATACTGCCTGGTGATCCCTCCCCATACTATCACACATGGAGGCACGTGTGCTCATACATTGTACAAGTTCTACCTCATAAAAATAATCATCACTTACAATTAATAACCTTAAAATGCAGCTAAAATGAGCAAGGAAGCTATTATTAACAAACACAAAAATACTGGATGAACTTAGCAGGACTGGCAGTATCTGTGGAGAGAGAAACAGAGTTAATGTTTTGAGTCTGTTTTGACTTCTTCAGAACAGTAATAATAACAATAATAAAGTTATTATTAATGTGTGTCAAAAAATGAAGAGAATGTTGAACTAAAGAGCTTCATCATCGCAGCTGAATGCAAAATGATAATCACCAAATATTCGTGACATATTTGTATATTTTTCACTTCGAAAACTGTTTTGTCTATTCCAACTGCAGAAGAGTTATCTCACATAAAAATACAAATCGATCTGTTAAAGTTTTTTTGCAATGGCAATAATTGAGGCGAAAACTGAATTCAGTATATATATCTAGGATAAATAGAGTGTTTTTTTTCTCCTGGGGTGGGAGAGTCCAGAACTAGAGGGCATAGGTTTAGAGTGAAAGGGGAAAGATATAAAAGAGACCTAGTGGCAACTTTTTCACGCAGAGGGTGGTACGTGTATGAAATGAGCGGCCAGAGGAAGTAGTAGAGGCTGGTACAATTGCAGCATTTAAAAGGCATATGGATGGATATATGTATAGAAAGGGTTTAGAGGGATATGGGCCAAGTGCTGGAAAATGGAACTAGGTTAGGTTAGAATATCTGGTCACCATGGATGAGTTGGACCGAAATGTCTGTTTCCGTGCTGTGCTCAATGACATTATGGCTCTATATCCGGTCAAACAAAAACAGACATTGCCGAAGAAACTCAGCAGGTTTGGCAGCAACTGTGAAGACAAAATGTAGTTCATGTTTTGAGTCCAGTGACCGTTCTTCAGAATATATATCTTGATGTTTGCTAATAATCTAAAATCCATCCCATGCTGCATTCCAAATAACTTCACACTATTCCTCAAGCATGAAGTATGAAATTCTCTTGTGAAATGTTGTCTGCTCAATCTCTGGTAACTGTCAGAAAGAGGAATGCTTCCATTTTACCACTTCAGAAAGATTTAAGCTCAGCTTTCAGTGAAAAATACAGTGTTTTTACGTGCAATGAAACTCACCTCTGTTTCAAACGAGAAGGCTTTTCCTGATTGTAATCCTTATGGTTGTTGAACTCTGTTTTGGCACTTTCTTTCTCTTTTTCTGCTGTGGTTGAGGCCAGATGTCCATGTGCTGTTTTCATCAAAACTTCAAAGTCAGAGTCTGCATCAAAATCTTCAATTTCATTTTTCTGAGGTAGGATATTGGTATTTGCCAAACCACCAATGGACATCTTGCAGAACACTTCTGCACATTCAATGGGCATGCTCAGACGATAGAAAGCAATGTCTGTGTTACTGTTTTGAGATCCAAATGACTTCTGTATGACCTTCAAGCAGGGCGAGCTGTCAACAGTGCCATCTATTCGTGTCACCTGGTACATAAATGCCACAGAATTGTTAGCAAATGATGTTCTAGTTTTTGCATATTAATTAAAATACAAAGTAATGTATTACATGTAACATGTGTTGACATTTGTAGCAAACCAAAACATCACTTGCTTAAAATGAAGGCCCACCACAGACATGCTGCTTAGAGCTTTCTCTACAATTACCAGTTGATAAATGTCAGGACTTCATTTTTATTTAATTCGCCTTATTACCTAGAATTGTAGAACTGGCCATAAAGCTTTTTACCATAAAATGACCAAGGGTTGGGGCATTTAATGCGTTGTCAGTTTATTTATATTTGTAAGTTAGAGAATTTTTCTTTTACTTACTCAGTCATGAGCTGTAAGCATTAGTGGCAAAGCCCTCATTTATTGCTAATTATTTTTGAGAAGATAATAGTGAGTTACTTTTTGACATAGTGCAGTTGGAAGTGAAGGTGCTACGCAGGTGCTGTTGGGCAGGGGATTGCTTTCCAGCATAGTAACCCAGAGGCAATGAAGGAATGGGAATTTATTACCATGTTGAAATGCTGTCTCACTTGAATGGGATCTTAGAGATGCTGATGTTCAACTGGGCCTGATGCCCTTGTCTTTCAAGACATTGGTGGACACTCAACAGCGTTAAACATTCTGTGGAAGAAATCTTGTTGCTGCAGTGCAACTTATAGATGGTATACACTACTGCCATGTTATAATGTGATTGAAAGAATTGGATATTTAAGGTGGTGAATGGAATGCCAATCAAGCAGGCTGCCTTGTCCTGGACAGTGACCAGCTTTTTACGTGCTGTCAGAGCTGCACCCATCCAGTGGACAGTATTCCACCTTAGTCTTGATGTTCTCTGCAGATAGTGGACAGACTTCGGCACATCACAAGGTTGAATTACCTGTCACAAAGTTCCAATCTTCCACCTGTTCTTGTAGGCATAGTATTTATGTGGTGAGCCCCTTAAATTTCTTAAAAATTGGGACACCCAGGTTGTGGATTGTGAAGGATACAACAATGGCAATGCCACTGGATTTTAAGAGGGAATAATGAGATGTTCAATTGTTGGGTATGGTCATTGCCTTGTGTGGTCTTAATATGAGATATCACTTATCTGTCTAAATCTGGATGCTGGCCAAGTCTTGCTGCATGTGGGCAAAGACTATTTCATTATTTGAGGAATGTGCTACCAGTAATCAACAGCTCCACTTCTCACTTCAAGATAAACAGCTGAAGATGCTCTGACCTAGTCAATGCCCTAAGGAACTATCATGGCAAAGTGCTGAGGATGAGATAATTAGTCTCCTTAAAACACATTTACTTTTGTTTGTTCCAGACATGACTGAAACTGTGATAGGGTTAGGATTTGGGCTAGGCTTATGGTTAGAGAGCTCCCCCCACCCTGCAGCCCAAGTTTCCAATAACTTAATTTTTTTCTGGAGCTCCTTGATCCAACTTTAGGTCATATGCTGCAATGATATCAAGTGCAGTTAATTTCACTTCACCTTGAACATTAAGAGCTTTTGCCCATGTTTGGGGTAAGTGATATTCAAGAAGAACAGTAAGCTAAGTAAAATGGATGAGGCATCACTGTTAATCAAAGATGGCATGGGTGCAAAAGGTGAGGGTTCTGGGAGATTTGAAAATGACCATTGGTGAGCAAATTAACTGGAAAGTAATTAGTGCTTATTAGCATAGTCATTGACATCTTCCATCATTTTATCAAAGACAGAGTTCATGCTGATGGAACATAAATTGATTGGATTAGATTTGACTTGCTTTTTGAAGTAGGATTTTGTGAAAAAAATACCAATTTATAAGTGTCAGAACATTCACTCTAGTTTATTGAAATCAGATTGCAAATTCAACTATGTGGCTGTATAATACATAATGTGTCTCCAATTCAGCAATCCCAATGCGAAAGTTGGACCAGAAGGAAATGTAAGTTGGAGACAGAATCATGATTTGTAACCTGGAACCCGGCTCCTATTGGAAGTATAGGATTTAAGTTACACAGCGGGGACAAGGAAGATAATGTGGAAAGGTGTGCTATATCAAAAAGTAGAGACAAGAAAGGAAAACAGTAAAATGGGAAATGAGGATCAGAGATTTGCAGGAAGGGACAAAGAGTGTAAAACCAAGGAATACTCCAACCATCATGGCCAGAGGTTACACTGGTGTTATAAAGAAAATAGCAAAACAAAAGGATCTGTATCACAGTGTGCAGAGGATTCATAACAAAGTAAATATGATCCAATAGCCAATACACATATAGCTGCAAGGTTACAAGGATGGGATCCTGAATTCTTTAGGGGTAAGTGATATTCAAGAAGAACAGTAAGCTGAGTAAAATGGGTGGGGTAGCACTGTTAATCAAAGATGGCATGGGCGCAATCGTTAGCGCTGACCGTGTGTTCAGGAGGTCAGGACGTAAAATTGATTTGGGTGGAGACATCAGGGAAAATAAGAAAGTATATTAGAAGAAAAATTGAGTGCTTGCAATAGTGGGACAGCAATAATCATGGATGACTTCAATCTATATTAAATGGAAACATCAAATGGAGATAAATGAATTCTTTTGAGATAATTTCTCAGAGCAGCATGTTCTGGAACCAAAAAGAGAACAGATTACAATGTGACAAGATTGATCAATGACCAACAATTAACAGTAGTAGCAACCAGATTTGATTAAATTTCACATCCAGTTCGAAGGAGTGGTGATTAGATCAATCCTAGCATTTTACACCTAAATAAGGGCAACTATTTTTTAGGCACAAAAGCTGAGCTAAGTGAAGTGAATGGGACACAAGGCTAAGGAAATAGATCAACAGAGATACAGTGGCAGATATTTAAGGAGAATAAGTATGCTCTTACTATAAAGAAAACTTCTAAATACAGAATTCCCCCATGGTAGACTACTGCAAAAAATACGGAGGTATGGCATTGAGGGTGAGTTGGAGGTTTGGATTAGGAGTTGGCTGGCTGGAAGAAGACAGAGGGTAGTAGTTGATGGCAAAGGTTCATCTTGGAGTGCCGTCACTAGCGGTGTTCCGCAAGGATCTGTTTTGGGACCATTGCTGTTTGTCATTTTTATAAATGACCTCGA
>NC_057718.1:22523522-22535447 GCF_004010195.1 Chiloscyllium plagiosum | reverse complement strand
GGTAGGTATAGGACAGATGTTAGGGGTAGGTTCTTTACTCAGCGAGTCGTGAGTTCATGGAATGCCCTGCCAGTAGCAGTGGTGGACTCTCCCTCATTATGGGCATTTAAGCAGGCATTGGATAGGCATATGGAGGATAGTGGGCTGTGTAGATTAGGTGGGCTTGGATCGACGCAACATCGAGGGCCGAAGGTCCTGTACTGCGCTGTATTCTTCTATGTTCTATGTTCTATGTAATTCATCATTCATGGTTAACTGAAGTTAGGCAAAGCAACAAACTCAACGTAAAACACATAACTACAGAAAGATGAGTGGCAGGTCAGGTGATTGATCACAATGTAAAGAATGGCAGAGAATAATAAGAAGGTTAATCAGGTTAATCAAGTATGAAAGTAAGGAGTGTAAAACCAGATAGCAGGTGTGTATAGCAAAAGATATTTTAAAGGGAATTTAGTGAGTGTTGGTCCTCCATAGAGTGAAAATGGACAGTTAATAGTAGACCATAAGGAAATAGCAGATCAAATGAACAAATATTTTGCTTCTGGAGTAGAGTGGTGCTGGAAAAGCACAGCAGATATTTTGCTTCTGTCCTGACTAGACAGAATACATAAAACTTCCAGTAATAGCTGTAACTCAGGAGGTAGAAGAGAGAGAGGAATTTAGTGAAACTACAATCATGAGGGAAGCAGCACTCAGCAAATTGCTGTGAGCTGACAACACTATCCTGGGATCTTAAACAAGAACCAATGAGGAAATGGATGCATTGGTGTTGATTTTTCAAAATTCCCTCAATTCATGAAAAGTCCCATCAGACTGCAGGATAGCAAATATAACCCCTCTGTTTAAGAACGGAGGTAGGCAAAAAAACAGGGAAGTATAGACCGGTTAGCATGACATCTGTCGTGGGTAAGGTGATCAAATTGATGATTAAAGCTGTGTACTCAGAAAACCTCAATGTCATCAGGAAGATGAAAAAAACATCACACAACACCAGGTGAAAGTCCAACAGGTATATTTGGAAGCATTAGCCTTCTGAGCACTGCTCCTTCAGGTGGTTGTGGAGTATAAGATCATAAGACACAGAATTTATAGCAGATGTTTACAGTGTGATGCAACTGAAATTATATATTGAAAAAGACTTGGATTCTTTGTTAAGTCTCTCATCTTTTAGAATGACTATGTTGGTTTCAGTTCTTTCATATGTAAATCCCAGAAATTTTTTTAAAGTAACATTCTCAAGTGAACTTTAACAACAGATGCCATGTCAGCTCAGATAACGCATTGAAGGTGTGAGGTGTCCTGTGTGAGGCTGTCTGTGCCCCAAGGTTTAGACTGATTCTATTTCTAAAAAAAATACATTTACAGAATTTTACATGGACTCATGCAGTTTTTGAGCAGGTGGTTGACTCATGCAGTTTTTACTGAGTGGCATAGATGCGTTGGACCGAAGGGTCTGTTTCCATGCTATACATCTCTCTGACTCTAAGACTCTATGACATAAGGAAGTCGCAGACGGATATAAAGAATTTGAGTGAGTGGGCAAAAATATGGCAAATGGAGAATAATGTGGGCTACGGGGAGAGTGCGGGTAAGTGGAATTGAAATGCCCATCAGCCATGATTAAATGGTGGAGTGGACTTGATGGGCCAAATGGCCTTACTTCCACTCCTCTCTCTTATGGTCTCATTATCTTATTGAATGGTGGCGTGGTCTTCTGTTCCTAATTCATATGTTTATATGTTAGGATCACTGAACTGCCCATATATGACAAACAACAGCCACAAAATACAAAGACATCAGATGCATGACTCAAAAGCTGAGCAGGGTGTTATCTTTCAAAAGCACATTGTTAATATTCAAACCCAGTCTGGAAGAGAAGCAATCTGTTTGAAATCTGTCATTGGGTTACTGGTGCTTGGCTCAAAATAATGACCAGCAAGTTTTCTGACAACGATATTCCCCCTTAAACTTGAGACTAAACACAGATGCTGTCTACCCTACCTCAACATGTTCGTGGTTTGCTGGTACAGGTACAAACTGAGGCAGCCTTTTGCTAAACCACATTGTGATGTCTCTGTTCATGTTCACAGCAAAGGGCTCATATCCTTCTTGCAGCCCACAAATGGTGAAGTACTTCAGGGTGCTAACATCATTGCCAAAGTTCATTCTGCCAACTTGAGAGAGCCCCAGACTACACACTGGAATGAAACCTATGGTGTGAGAGGAAGGGCAAGGGGAGGAAAAACAATGAAAGCAAAATATTATTACAGCACTTACAGCACTAATGTAAGGCACGCGTTTAATAAGTGTTGTAAGAAAAAGACAACATTGGAGATAATTTTGAATTTGGCCAATTTGAGATTTCAAATTAACTGCATAATATATGTCTCTGAATAAATATTTTCTTCCATGCCAGTGGGAAAGAAAACAACTGTACAATGTCAGGCTAAGCCAACATTTCCTATTTTAGATTATTGCCCAGAGTCAAAATCTTCCCCCTTGTGTTTGAAACAGCTCAAAACAACGTAAATATTTTTCATTACGCCATCTTCTACAATCATTTATTGAGAGTTCACATGCTGTGAACGTCCTTTGTCAATTAACTAGTTAATTACAGAAATCGTAAAACATGGGAGAACTATTGAATAGATACACGGCTGCACAGTCGTTAGCACTGTTGCCTCACAGCGTCAGGGATCCAGATTTGATTCCAGCCTCGAGTGACTGTCTGTGTGGAGTTTGCACATTCTCGCCGTGTCTGCATGGGTTTCCTCCAGGTGCTTCAGTTTCCTCCCACAGTTCAAAGACGGGCAGGTTAGGTAGATTGGCCGTGCTAAATTGCCCACAGTGTCCAGGGATGTTCAGGCCAGGTGGATTCTCCATGGGAAATGCGGGGTGATAGGGGAGGTAGGTAAGTCTAAGTGGGATACTTTTCAAAGGGTCAGTGCAGACTCGAGGGGCTGAATGGTTTCTCTCTGCACTGTTGAGATTCTATGATCCTATACTGCATAGCTGCTGCAATTACTATCTGGATGGAACTCAATACAAACTGTGAACAATTTTTATGTTTTAATTTCTTCAGACGCTTAACTGTGGGCGGCACAGTGGCACAGTGGTTTGCACTGCTGCCCCACAGCGCCAGAGACCCAGGTTCAATTCCCGCCTCAGGCAACTGTCTGTGTGGATTTTTCACATTCTCCCCGTGTCTGCGTGGGTTTCCTCCGGGTGCTCCGGTTTCCTCCCACAGTCCAAAATCTGCAGGTTAGGTGAATTGGCCATGCTAAATTGCCTGTAGTGTTAGGTGAAGGGGTACATGTAGGGGAATGGGTCTGGGTGGGTTGCTCTTCGGAGAGTCGGTGTGGACTTGTTGGGCCGAAGGGCCTGATTCCACACTGTAAGTAATCTAATCTAATCTAGTATAATTCTGTCGGTTCGAGAAAGCAGTCCCAATGCAGCATTTCCAGAACTGTTACATACTGACACCGTCTAGGCCCATGGGGCTGCAAGTTAATCGTACTCCAAGGTCAGCTAATTAGGAAAATGTCCCCAGCCCAAATTGCATCATGTACTGGTAAAACTACAAGGACTGGGTGTCCTTGACAAAGCTTCAGATTTCATTTATAAATAGTTTACAGCAAAAAGGCTCAATTTACTGACTGATGATTGGAGGCCAAAATCTTGTACTGAAAGGTTTTTACCAGTCTGTCTCATAACATCCATCACTAATGGTCATAGAGCACTTTGAGCAGAGTTGTACAGACTTACCAAGTTATTTTCTTGTAGTCCACCTTATTAACAATGGAATGACAGCCCAAGTGAACCTTACTTATCCAGGTTCTATCAACCAACAGCACTTGTAATCTACACTGTGCGACAATGCTTCCCAAACCTTTTCCACTGTGGTCCCACTTTGAGGCTTGAAAACTATCACAATTTCTCTTGGTACAGGGAAGAGGAAAAGACCAATTAGAGCAAGGGGAAGAGGGTCAATCGTTGCTGCCTTGGAGATCACAGCTCCAAATTCTTCCAAGTTTTCATCTCATTTAGAGTCATAACAACTGTTTTGGAAAGCCCCACTGTAGGGTGTTGAGCCTGTTGCATATTAACTGGTCTCATATCCACTTGTCCAGATTTTCATGTGGCTTATTGGGCAGTGTGAGGTCCTATTTGCTTGCCTGCAATACTTTTCGCCAAACATTTTAATTAGCCCCTGTGACTCATTGAGTCAGTGCATATGAGAATTTGTTGAGTAGGTAATTAAAATATGGAAGAAAATAAAGCCCTTATGTGGATGGATTGTAAAAGCATTTCATTAGTTTAACCATGAGCAGCTCAAGCTCTAAAATGACACAAGAGCTCCACTTCAAACAAATCATATCTTTGCACAGGAATGCATTTTGTTCGATCAGTGAGACAAGTGTTTCAGTTTGCACATAGGAGATTGTAGCTTTACATATCAAAGGTTTCTGAAACAAAGATTTCTGTGGCTCCTAGTAACTGATCAATGTTAAGAAAAAACAACTACAATTGCACCTCATGAAGCCATCAAGACCATCATACAGTACACATATCTACCAGAGGATACCAAAAGGACACCAAGTACATCCCTCCTACACAACAGGATGTTCAGCATTAAGAGATTTCCTTCTTAAATCTGAATTTGACATTTGTGACTCCAACTCCAATTCTAAACCAGCTCCTTAACAACGGCTACATCACAAGCAAGCTAATTATACAAGACAACAAATAGTACATTTAGGTTTTACAGACATTAAGTTCATGACTGAGCATCCAAGATGGCAAGGTGGATGCACACACACATATCTCAGACCATTTGTGTGCCACCCACCATGTGATAAATTCAGAAAAAGAGACTGGGATCCACAGAGGACACAGGAGTTAGACCATTGTTTGATTCAAATAAGGAACCGCTCTCCAACTTTCCACAATTACACCAGGTCGAGTGAGTTCAGGAAAATATAGCCCATGTGTGGCCAAATTTGCAATCTCTGAAAGGGAAGCCAAAGATCACCAAATATAAGTTCATTTAAAAGATACATAGATTAAACTGAAACCAAGAGAAGTGCTCCATTTCCAGCTTCCCGGTACACTCTGCACCAGCAGCATCCCTACAGTCTCTGCCCTGATAATTGCGGTCCCTCCAGTCCACACTATGTCTAAAGAAGAAGATACATTTGCCTCAGAGGAAACATCAGCAAGGTTGTCTCCTGCACCTTCCTTCAGCCCAGATACTGACTCGATGGGTACTAGAGCCAGGTAAGGGTCAGGGTGAGCACATCATAGGCAATGCCTCCTCAAACAATCAGAGGAAGAAATGTCCCAGGACTCTGGCATTGAAAGGACTGCCAATGACCAGGTGCCGGTTCACTCCAGGCAGGAGACAACCCCGTGATTTCAAACACGAAAACTTTATAAAGATACACAAACAGGCACAGAAGCAACAGGCAATTTGGCATTCTTGTATTTCTCTTGATGAGTGCAAGATGACACGTCTCTCTTTTCAGCAATGTTCAAGTGTGATCAGATCAATCATTTTCAAAAGTGCCTTATGAACAGGGAGCAGAAAGGGATTGGTGAACAGGTGATGAGATTAGGAGCCACACAGCAAACTGGAGTCAAGGTTGGAAGAATCCACTACAACATCATATTGGCTCTGGAATGGACTTGTCTGGCTGCCTCCATGGATGGGTTGTTCAGTGAACTTTAGGTCCAGATAATGAAGAATGATACAGCTGATCACAGATTGGGCAAGTGGGGAGGGGGGCAGTCAGGCAGATTTCCTGTTGTGCTCAGTCTCGTCAAAACAAGCTTCTTGAAGCATTGTGTCACACAATGAAACAAAAATAATAAAAGTGAAGAGAATCAACAACAGAAAAGAAGGGAGGAAGTGAAGACAAAGCCAAAAGAAACAATTTTCAATTTCTACTTCTGCATTCTGGATGTGTTGGAAAATATTGGAAAAATCAGCCTGCAATCTAAGTAGATTTGTTGCAACAATACTAATGTAAATGTTCACACATGGCATGCAATGTACAAATAAATTATTGGTCCTGAATCAAGAAGCAGTGAATGTTTGAACAGACAGAAGAACTAGAGAGTTTTACAACACAAAAATCTAATCATGGGCTTACAAACCTCCTCTCAGCTTATTTCATCTTACCTAACCAACATATCATTTTTTACAATGCTATTATCACAAACAGAACTGAAGCCACTAGGGATTGTAAGCAATGAATTTTCTCACAGTGCCCTACTCACCCTAGCCATTATTGATATGCTTCACGACTCCAAGTGCTGAAAATCAATCAGAGTATTTCTTGTCTTAATTGATATTTTGCAGGTGTAGGTCAACAATTCATCCATGTTCACATCCTGTTCATTCAAAGCTTTGGCAGGACATAAAATTATACTTTGCACTTGAATTATTCAAAGCTTTCTACACTCGACAATGTCAACTTGTCATTTACTACTAAAAATTCACTCTAGCCCTTACTGAACACACACAATACACTGTCGGTAGCAATACATTCATTAAGATGAACTGATCTCCTTTGATTTTGCTCGCTCAGGAAAGATATTTATGTCTTTCCCTTAGAGCGCGCCACTGATAACTTGAATTTCCACATGAACCTAATGCAATCTGCACAATGAAGATTCTAGCAGCCTTGAGGAAGGATTCCCTCCTGGCATGGCTTGCTTCAGCACAGGCTAATACAGGGAAAAACATAAGGGGGTTGTGGGCATTACTCACAGTCACTGGACCACAAACACTGGATAGAGTCGAGCTGCTGCAGTAAAAAGGCATTGGAAAATCACATCTGCACAAGGCAAAATTAATTCTGCAAGGTTAAAAACTTAAACATATTTTTATAATGATTTTAATTTGCATCATATAAACATTGCTTGAGAACACAGAACAGGAATGTTATTGAAAAGAGAGATAAGTTGTCAAAACGTTAACACAATAATTCCAAATTCCATAAGATGATTTGAAGTTTAGCATTCTTGCATTTCTTTTCTTGAGTGCAAGGTGACATATCTCTCTTTTCAATAACACTCAAGTTTGATCAGATCAATCATTTTCGAAAGTGCCTCATGAACAGAGAGCAGAAAGGGGTTGATGAACAAGTGATAAGATTAGGAGGAAACCAGGTAACCAATGAAAACCTGAGAAGATGCAGTGAACAAAAAACACAGGCAGGGGAGAAAATAGGGAACAAGATGCACCAGGACACAATCAGCAGGGGATAAAGGGAAAGATGTGGGGAGGTGGATGGGGGAAATAAAGGAGTTAGTAGAGTATACAGAAAGGACAGGAAGGTAAAGGGGGTCAGGGATCAGAGAGCACCAGTAGACAGGGTGCAAGCAGGGAGCATAACTGGGCCAAGGCATGTGCAGTGAACATTTGGATATGGGGGCTGGTAAAAAAGGACTAACAGAATACAGTGTAATGCAAAGATGCCAGGAGGCATTGGGTGACCGGGGGTAAGGCAGCAGATGATTCAGAAAACATATGCAAACTGGGAGAAATGGAGCAGAGTACAAGGTGAATCACAGAAAATAAGATGCATTGTAAGTGGTTGAGTCTCAAACTTTGTGAGTGAAGGTGCAATGGTTCAGGGAGACAGTTCAACACCACCTTCTGAAGGGCTATTAACGACAGGCAATAAATGCTGGCTCAGCCAGCAATACCAATGTTAAAAAAGGTAAGTGTGAAGCAGTGGTTCATTAATTATCAATGGTACAGTATCCAGAAAATGGATTAAACATCCAAAGGTATAGGGAATTGTTTGGCATTGTTACAGGGTTGTGAGAAGAGAGCCCCATGAGAGATCCTCAAACTAACCCCAATACCTGGCTCTCTCCACATTGCCAGTGTCTCAATTCAAACTATCCCCATTCCATAATTCTCTGCATAACCCTTGAAAAATTCTAATGAGGTGGTCAGGTATGATTTCCCTTTCATAGAGCCATGTTGATTCTGCTTGATGACATTATGTATTTCTGAAGGGTCTGCAATTGTAACCTTTATGAGAGACTCTAACTTCTTCCCAATGACAGATGTTAGGCTAACTGGCCTATAGCTATGCCAGTTATAGCCAACAGCTGCCTATGTCCCACTACTGAGACAGCAGAGCAAAATTCAAATGTTCTTCAGTCTGTTGAGCTCCCTGGTGATGCTGAGCTCGATTCCACAACCTGATGTGAATGAGGCCCAAGGACCAATATCAACTCAGGGATCAATTGACACAACAAAGTTTCCAGGTCTTTGCACAAGGAGTTTTGGTGACTGATAGAAGTGACATATAAATAATTTAAAAGAAAAAGAACAGAACTCGACTTCAAGAAAAGACACTTAGCTAGTAATTCAAATGAAGAAGACAAACCAAAGCCACAATGATGATATAAATTATGGCCATGATGTGTTCAGCACACACGACAAACCCAAGAAAGTGTCCTAACAATGTAATTATCATCACATAGTCAGGTCACATAGTCAGGTCAGCAAAGTCTAGAAGGTCACACAAAATTAGATGACAAGCCACAACAGAACTTGGAATTTGGACAAGTCTTGTTTCTACAACAATGCCACTGTGGGAACTCTGCTGGTTTGGCAGGAATTTGACACCAGAAATACACAAGAAATAATCAGAGTTTGTGACCATTAGAAAATATCTCAAAAGGACAATATTTGCTTTGGTGCTGCAAATGTATGTGCTTCAGCTTTCCAAATAGGCTGAATGGTCTATTGCTGCAATTTATCACTTACCCTATTCTGTTCAGTACATTTATTTATGCAGAATTACTCAGCAGGAGATAAATTATTAATGTGGCATTTCATAGGAAACCAGCCTTCGATTATAGTGCTCCAATGTAATCATCTATGTTTCACAACAAAGTATTTTTCTTTCTGTTTTCTTAATGGCACTGATTGGACAATAAGATGTGAGTGTGTACTGGCTATATATTTTGTGGAGGATCCTGGCAACCATTGCTGGTGAAGCATCAGCAAGAGGAGAGGCACTGCCCATCAACATTCCCCTTTCTCAACCACCACCTTCTATCCCTATCACTCCAGTGCCTCACCGCCTCTCCTGCACACACACATACTCACACACACACCCTATGCTCACTTTGAGAGCACTCCAGCCATCAATGCAGTTCTAATGCTATGTAAAATGCTGAAAATCTAAAAGTGATCCTATTGGAAACACAGAGCAGATCAATAAGTGCGTGAAACAAGAGAAGAGACAGCTTAACATTTCTGACACTGGAACTGGAAACTGGAAAATTTAGCAAGTAAGGCCGGGGTTAATTATTTCTGTCGCAAAGTTGAATTATTTTGAGAGTCTATAAATAACCTTAATTAAAAGATCAAAGAAAGTAAAAATCAGTGTATAACATTAAAGCTAATGTATGAGTCAGCTCAATGGGTTTACGAATAGATATTAAAGGATTTTAAAGGAAAGCTTTTAAAGGTTCAAGAACATCTCTGCAGGAGTTCCTCAGGGTAGTGTTCCAGACCCAACCATTTTCAGCTGATTCATCAATGACCTTCCCTCCATCATAAGGTCAGAAGTGGGGATGTTTGCCGATGATTGCACAATATTCAGCACCATTCACAACGCATCACAAACTGAAGCAGTGCATGATCAAATGCAACAAATCTGGACTATATCCAAGCTTGGGCTGACAAATAGCAAGTAACATTCGCACCACAGAAATGCCAGGCAATGACTTCTCCAATAAGACACAATCTAACCACCACTGCTTGACCATCACTGAATTTCCCCACTAACTTGAGATTATCATGACCTAAAAACCCAACTGGACTCACTGCATAAACAAAGTGGGAAGTGCTAGGTGTGGGGAGGATATGAAATCATGTTGGATATTGAGGGTTAGCATTTCACCAGCGACAGGGAAGGTGGTTGATGGCCCTCCCATCCTTAGGTCAACTCCCAGTTGCTCCGTTTTTTTAACCAGTGACTATTCAACACTTTTTCACCTGGAGTGACCCACCAGTTGTATCCTGGCAAACTCACTGCCAGGAAGTGGGAGCTCTAGGCCAAGCCACAAACACCATGTCCCACAAGTGAATAAGAAAAAGGTATGAAGAGCCATGGGCCATGAAAGGGTTGTTCCTGATGCTCTCACAACTGACTCACCCACATGGCCTGCCTGACTGACACTGGTAAGCCCGACCTGAAATGCCTTAATTCTCAGCCTCATTCTTCACACTTGGTCCTGGCCTGCTGCAGTCCCATCAGTGGCCACCACCCCTGGAGGCACTGTTGAGGGTGATGAGTTGCCAGCCCTCTGATGGGCAACTCTTGGGGCCAGATCTCATCCCTTCAAAGGGTGGAAACCCCAACTTATAGCAGTTAATCTTCTGAGAAGCATCATAAGAAGGTGAGGACAGGTCGAGGTAGAGTTGCTCCAACTTTCTGAACAGGTGCACTGCTGCCTCGTGAAATCCTGACTGCTTTATCCAAACTGGAAAGAGGTAGCCTGTGAAAAACTGCCTGTGTAGTCTTTTCTTTGTGATAGCAATTTCATTTTATTTCCTTCCAAATAAGCAGACAAGATTTCAAATGGCTCTAAGGTGTGGTGCTGATTTTGTTTTCTCAATCCCTTTTATGATGTCAAGTCAAGGTTTCAAATCTTTGGACTAGAGAACTGAACAGCCAAAATACATTTATTTAATAAAAACCTAAACCACCAAATGTACCAGAGAATGCCAAGAAGACAGGTTTCAGATTAAATAAAAACAAAGTCATTCAACAGTCTGGCAAACTGAATAATTAAGAAGACACAGTGCAATTGTACTCTGCTCTCAGGTGTTGAAAACCTAACTGGATTTAAATAGGATTGAATTCCTCCTGTTGAGTCTGTGAGAAAACCGACATTCATTACGAAGTTTCTTTTGAAAACAGCAGCTCTGTGCTTGGCCAGAAAGGAAAATTCATCCATCAAAATGTTCAGCAATCTCTGTCTGAACTGAACATGATGTAATGTGTGAATTCATTCTGCACTGTGTGATTACAACATTGGCTAATGCATTATTAATCTTGTTAGACTTTGAGAACTGTCGGGTGCATTTAAAAACCAAATCTCATACAAGTTAATTTCTTGGAGCCTGTTATTACATCTCATTTTGTCGGATGCAGCAGATTTCATGCCTACACTGTCTCTCATCCTCTACAGGCCATCCGCTGTGTTGGCAAATGAAGGACACATTGTGAATGTAAAACAATGGATGCTACGAGTAGCATTCTCAACACTACACTCAGACTGCAAAATGTTCTCAACTCAAATATTTTTCACTGGATACATTTTCTGATTGATGAAGAAATAACTATGCTTTAGAAAAACTCCATTGAGACCTCACTGAGTAATAAAATGGTTGATTTTAAACCTGCCGGTACAGGAGCAACAGCAGGAGCATGAAGAGTGCCAAGTTGTATGCCATTGTATCCCCCATCACAAAGGACTCAAAGCCCTCCCCTTCTTCCTTTCCCGCCGTACTAACCAGTACCCTTCCACTGACACCCTCCTTCGACTGACTGAACTGGTCCTCACCCTGAACAACTTCTCTTTCCAATCCTCCCACTTCCTCCAAACCAAAGGAGTAGCCATGGGCACCCACATGGGCCCCAGCTATGCCTGCCTCTTCGTAGGATATGTGGGACAGTCCATCTTCCGCAGCTACACTGGCAACACCCCCCACCTTTTCCTCTGCTACATCGATGACTAATATAGAGAACAGCAGTCCCCGTGTATAATATAGAGAACAGCAGTTCCCATGTCTAATATAGAGAACAGCAGTCCCTGTGTATAATACAGAAAACAGGAGTTCCTGTGTTTAATATAGAGAACAGCAGTCCCTGAGTATAATATAGA
>NC_057718.1:22514290-22522684 GCF_004010195.1 Chiloscyllium plagiosum | reverse complement strand
CACCTATCGCATTTCCAACGCCCCTCCCCCAAGTCCCTCCCCCCTACCTTTTATCTTAGCCTGCTGGACACACTTTCCTCATTCCTGAAGAAGGGCTTATGCCCGTAACATCGATTCTCCTGCTCCTTGGATGCTGCCTGACCTGCTGAGCTTTTCCAGCAACACATTTTCAGCTCTGATCTCCAGCATCTGCAGTCCTCACTTTCTTCTGCCATTGGAAAACCCAAATTCTTATAGTCTATCCCTGGCACCACTTCCCCTACTGCCAATGGGCCAGCCTGGTTTTCCAAAGCATGGATGAAGCTTCAGCAATGTTGAAATGCCAGCATTCAGTGATGTCTCTGGGTCCTCACTGTCTCCAATGACCAGCCACACAATTTCTCATTCCCAACCAGTGACTAGAGGGATGTGAGACTGGAGGAAAATCAGACTGAGCTCCCCCGCACTGCCCCAGACCCAAAGAGGTGTGAGCCTGTGAAATTCTACACCACAGCAGTTGAGGCCAAATCATTAAGTGTTTTGGAGTTAGATTTTGTTCCTCGGGCTAAAAGGGATCACGGGCTATGGAGTGAAATCGGAAACAGGGTACTAAGTTGGATAATCAGCCATGATCACACTGAATGGCAGAGCAAGCCCGAGGGGCTGAATGGCCTACTCCTTCTCCTACTTTTATGTTTTTATCAGATTGTGCCTCCCGGCACAGAATCTCCCCTTCCTGGTTTTGTCCTTGCCACCTCTGGCTCCAGGCCCTGGCAGACTAGACCATGGCTGTAACTCCCCTTTCGCTTGTATCCCATGTCTGGCAGAGAGGCAGCCTCTGATTGGGTAAACAGCCACTCGCAGATTCTGACACTCCTGATCCCTGGGGCGATCCCCTCCAGAATTTGCCGCTCCCCGTCAGGGACTTTTCCAGGACAAATCCCACCACCCCACCACTCACCCCTCCTGGGGATTATTTGTGCCTCTGGTCACAGGCAGAGGAGATCCCTACAAAGGGTTACCTTGATTTACCTTTCCAAGAGAGGGATGGTTCATCAGCCAGTCTCCAACCACATCCACACTGAATTCAAGAAGCAGTCAGTAATAGAAACTTAAATTGGAATACATGACTTAAAGAAAAAAATTATTTCCAGAAGTTTTCATGACTCCTGCTCTGAGTTAATATCTGAGCTTTAGTTTCAGCTAAAGGCTGGTAAAGCATCAATCAAAGATTTGCACGGACATCAATGTTCTAACAGTAAATTATCTGTCAACCATGCCCAGCTACAAATAATATGTAGCAGTCAATAGATAGTTTGCTAACTCATTGATACAAGCTGTTGATGTTAAAGTGAGATGGATACGCCCAAAATGTACATTTTTTGTAGCCAAGTTTAAAAGGGCCAATCATTAAATTTCAAATGTATCACCGATCTAAGAACTTTTCCTTTATTCTTACACTCGCGTTCTGTCCAACAACCACTTCTCTCTGCAATGGCCCCTTTCTTTTAAGTTCAAATACCAGTTGTCATTTCTAGAGTTCTAACAAATGCAACTCAAAAATCTAAGAAAACCCACAGCTGTTTTGGTTCTTTTACTAATCTATTGTTTGGACCTCAGGGGAAAAACCAGCAGGTCACAGGAGTTGACAAGTGTTCTATCCATAAGATCCATGCCTTGAACAGCACTTCTTGGGGAGTCAGAATGACCAGGAATGTTTCCTCAAGCTCAGTGATTTGTTATGTGTATTGAGGTAGAGTGAAAAGTGTTGTCTTACATTCATCACAGGCAGATAATACTATATAAGTGCAGTTGGACCGAAGGGTCTGTTTTCACGCTGTAAACCTCTATGACTAATAGACTGCAGGGTACAATGTTACAGCTTCAATGCTCAAGAAGCTTGACACCATCCACAAAGCAGTCTGCCTGATATTCATTCCCTACCCCACCGATGCTCAGTAGCAGCTGGGAGTACCATCTATAAGATGGACAGCAGAAATTCACCAAGAATCCTGACACAGCACCCTCCAAACCTAAGACCACTACCACCTTGAAAGACAAGGGCAGATGGGAACACCATCACCTACAAGTTTCTCTCCAAGTCACTGACTAACCTCACTTGGAAAGATATTGCCACTTCATCAGTGTTGCAAGGTTAAAATCCTAGAACTCCCTCCTGAAAAGCATTGAGGGGCTACCCACATCAAATAGACTCCAGTGGTTCAAGAAAGCAGCTCACCAACACCTTCTCAAGGCATTTAGGAATGAGCAATAAATGTTGGCCCAGCCAGCGATGTCTACATCCCAGGAATAGGCAACAGTAAAAGAAAGCTTGTGAACTTCCACACTATTTGTCTGTACATCCTTCAATCTCACATTTGCCTCTCACGCATGCACTCTCCTCCACTGACCCCAATCACCATATCACACTCTTAACCACCCTAACTACAAACTACATAAGCCTAATGAAGGGCTTATGTCCTAAACGTCGATTCTCCTGCTCCTTAGATGTTGCCTGACCTGCTGCGCTTTTCCAGCACCACACTGTCGACTCTGATCTCCAGCATCAGTAGTCCTCACTTTCTCCTAACTACAAATGCTCTTGCTCTTCCCCTCCAGCTTCTCAATGCCCTTGTGCTATTGGTTTTCCCACCCACTGGGCCATTAATCTTTCAACTGGGCTGGGTGTTGGGCAGGACACCTGGAGATAAAGTCCACACGATTATAATCTGAATGCAGGGCAATTGAGTTTCACATCAAAGCACCTCAGTAAATATCAGAGTCATTGTGGGTACATCCTCTTGCAAGACCTTCATTTAAAAGGTAAATCAGTCAAAGAAATCAAATAAACTGGTTGGATAAAACCTTGTCAAATTCATATTGAATACTCCTGGATTATGATAAGCCAAGAGTATACCTGATAATAGTGATTAATTCCATTATTTGACCCAGTATTGATATAAGGCTAAAGGTTCTCAAAGTTGTGCAACTTTGATTAACCTTTATTTTGTATTTTTTTTAAAGAAGCATGTACCAGTTGTAAAACTCTTTTCCAGACGCACATTAGTCTCTGCTTACCATCTGCGACTTCAAAATCTTTGAACGCAAGTTCAGATCCTGAGTCATCCAGCAGAACCTCCCCATTCAGAGTGAACGTCATGGTGTACTCGTTCATATCGACCAGGCAGCCGACAACATCCCCGGCCTGCCATGAACGGCCAAAGTGCTCGTTGCCCTGGTGCCACCGTTGTGCCTTAGGGAAAAATCATGGACAATGTGAACAATTAAATGGAATTGCCCCATGTTGAATGTTAAAGAGTAATATCTTTACCCATCCTGTCATTGTCCAGTCACGCAATGGGTAAATATGGTAAATGCTTTAGAGAAATTCTAGACAGGGCATGGAGGGTTGTCCTTTCACACTAAATTCCATTATTTCCAGCAAATGTTCAGCATTCGTTCAGGATGGGCTAAATAGTATACTTGCTCATTGAATGAAATGAAGTGGGATGTCAGTGGTCCATATATCACCTCTCCTTAAAAGATGTTGTACTTGACAATGATGCCACACTGGGTTAGGACTGTCCTTCCAGTTGTCAGAGAAAATGGTTGGGATGGTTAACGTCTCATCAAAGTGTTCCTCGAGAGGAAGTAATCAACAGCACCTCAACTCTCACAGCAGTGAAATTATTTGGCCTGGCGAAGGGCTGGCCATCCAATTAAGGATGATGGCCAGGGTCTCAAAGTTAGACAGCTGGTCAGAAGCTCTCTATGAAGGAAGCAGCAGACTATGAAGAAGGTAAGAAAGATGGAGAGTGGTGGTGGTGGCGGGGGGGGGGGGGGGGGGCTTCAGGACAAAGGGGGGGGGGGGGGGGACTTCAGAACAAAGTTGTCGTCTCCCTGCCTTTTTTTCAATTTGCATTTAACTGGCCTTTTCATCCACTTTGAAGGAGGAACTGCTCAACAGTGCAGCACACAGGAATGGCTTTAGATCAGTCAGGAGTCCCAGGGTCTGCTGCCAAGATGCCATCTCCAAGCTGGCCCCTGCCACCTGCGGAAAGCTGGAGGGCAAATCAAATATTCCAGCCCACCTCCTTCAACTGACCTTCTGTCCATAATGAGCTATGGAACCCCTATGGAAATGGACCAGAAATGGGATGAGGCTTGGGTTTACTCGAGGTCACAGGTTTAAGGTAAGGGGCAAAAGACTTAAAAGAGACCTGAGGGGCAACTTTTTTCATGCAGAGGATGGTGCGCATATGAAGCAGGCTGCCAGAGCAAGTAGTGAAGACGGGTACAAATATAACATTTAAAAGACATTTGGAGAGGTACACTGATAGGAAAGATTTAGAGGGATATGGGCCAAACACAGACAAGTGGGACTAGTTCAGTTTAGGAAACCTGATCTGCATGGATGAGTTGGGTGCAAGGGACTGTTTTCATGCTGTACGACTCTATGATGATATGATTACCTAGATTTTGGACTCAAGGTCTGGACTCCTGAACCTGCATGCCAACACAAGAACTAAGGACACTGGAGATCTGTAACAGAAACCAAAATTGCCATAGAAACCTAACAGGTCCAGCAGCATCTGTGAGAGGAAAGTAGAGATAACGTTTCAAGTCCAGGAAATCATTGTCAGAACTGAACAGAAATGTTGGGGTGGGAACACAGATGTACCGGTTAGGTGAATTGGCCGGGCTAAACTGCCCATAGCATTCAGGGTGAGGTGGATTAGTCAGGATAAATGTAAAGTAATGGGGAATACTCTTCAGAGGGTCAGTATGGACTTATTGGGCTGAAGGGCCTGTTTCCACGTTGTAGGGATTCTAATTCTAATTCTAACACAGTGGCATTCTGTGCAGCATGTTACCGCTTTTAAATATAGTCTAACACAAAGTTTGAAGATGTGGGATGACTACTATTGCAGAGTGAGGTTTGAAGTATAAACTATGAAATAACTCCACAGAGTCCAGAATCACATTACCAGGTCACCCTTTACACGTGGGAAGTCCTCAGCTATGGTTACAGCCTCAACAAAGTCAACTCCCAAGGTGTCAGAATGTCTGGAATTCCTGTTTTTATCTGGGCTCTCTGATTGGACCAGATTAACAGCCACAATCAAGGAACTCATATTCTATGAAGTCCACCTGGCAGATCTCATTACAATCACCACATCCTTCCCCCTCTGAAACCAAGGACATAGGCCCACTCTTTTTCTTATATCTCCTGCTGAGGCATTTTAACACTAGGTCAGGATTTCTCAGACTCTACATCAGGTATGAGCAGCATGTAACGCACAGTAGGTCGCCTCTTGCATCCAGAGCATCTCAGAAGAAATTCATTCTCTTCTTCAGGTGATAAAGGCCTGGAGGCGGTGACATCTGCTGTGTCTATCTCGGAGGTTTATAAAGTCATGAGGGACATGGATAGGATGAATAGACAAGGTCTTTTCCCTCGCACGGGCAAGTCTAAAACTAGAGGGCACATGTTTAAGGTGAGAGGGAAAAGATTTCAAAAGGACCTGAGGAGTAACTTCACCCAGAGGGTGGTGCATGTTTGGAATGAGCTGCCAGAGGACATAGTGGAGGTTGGTGCAATTACAACATTTAAAAGACATCTGGATGGATACATGGATAAGAAGGTTTTAGAGGAGTATGGGCCAAATGCTGGCAAATGGGACTAGGTCAGAATGGGATATCTAGTTAGCATGGATGAGTTGGATCAAAGGATCTGTTTCCAAGCTATGTGACTCTGCGACTCTATGATTCTACGACACAATTTTCTAACAGGACCTGCATTTACCACTTCCTTGGGCAATTCCTACCATAAATGCACTACCCTCTGTTTGAAAAAATTGCCCCTCAGGTCTCTTTTAAATCTTTCCCTTCTCACCTTAAAATGATGCCCTCTACTTTTGAACTCCCCTCCCCTAAGGTAAAGACACACAAAGAACAAAGAAAATTACAGGACAGTAACAGGCCCTTCAGCCCTCCAAACCTGTGCCGATTCAGATCTTCAGTCTAAATCTGTCGCCTATTTACTAAGGATCTGTATCCCTGTACTCCCTGCCCAATTATGTATCTGTCTAGATACATCTTAAATGATGCTATCTGCTAGCAATGCATTCCATGCACCCTCTGCTTTAAGAACTTTCCACGCATATCTCCCCTAAACTTTTCCCCTCTCACTTTGAAGTTGAAACCCCTAGTAATTGAGTCCCACACTCTTTGGAAAAAGCTTCTTGCTATCCAGCCTGTCTGAACCTCTCATGATTTTGTAGACCTCAATCAGGTCCCCCCTCAACGTCCATCTTTCACATGAAAGTAATCATAATCTACTCAACCTCTCTTCATAGCTCAAGCCCTCCACTTCAGGCAACATCCTGGTGAACCTCACCTGCACACCTCTCCAAGGTATCCACATCCTTTTGGTAATGTGGCGACCAGAACGGTACGCAGTATTCCAAATGTGGCCGAACCAAAGTCTTATACAACTGGAACAAGCCCTTGGCTATTCAGCCTTATCTGTGTCCCTGTTTCTGGAGGAAAAGATAGGCAAAATGCACAGGGCTCTTCGATGGACTATTTCTATTCTCTTCATTGACACGAACTCAAGGGCACGGTCTTTTTTATCTTCCAACATACAAACCTTGAAACCGTCAAAAACAAAGGACTGGTCATCTGTTCCGAGCTCCTGATCCGGACGGCAGCCTGGCCTGGTCCAGCCAATGCGCATGTCTTCAGCAGTAACTGCTTCAAATTCAAAGTACCACTTCCCAGTTTTGACTGCATAAGTTTTCTCAGCTCGGAAAATGCGGAACCTCTCCGCTGCATTGCTCAGCAGATCAGATCTTGCGGCTAGAATACAAGCACACACAAGCCAACAAGTCATATGTCGTTCCAGTAACAGAATTGTGACTTCAATACTGAAAGCCACCTCAGGTGAGGTGAAAGGTGAATTCTCATCCCTACAGTGCAAGTATTGTTAGGGGGCCAAAATTGGTGGTGTACAGAACAGTGAAGAAGTTTACCAAAGAGTGCAATGGGAACTTAATCAGATGGGTCAAAGGTCTGAGGAGTGGCAGATGGAGTTTTTCCAGGTAAGTGTGAGGTGCAGCATTTTGGAAAGGCAACATAAGGGACATAAGGGCAATTGTTTCACACAGAGGATGGTACGTGTATGGAAAGAACTGCCAGAGGAAGAGGTGGAGGCTGGTATAATTACAACATTTAAAAAGCACCTGGTTGGGTATATGAATAGGAAGGATTTGGAGGGAAATGTGCCAAATGATGGCAAATGGGACTAGATTAATTTAGGGTATCTAGTTCGCATGGACGAGTTAGACCTCTATGACTCTATGTGTGAATTATCTGGAATGAAACAGTGTATTCATATAGCCATTATGCAAATATTGTTACAAGGAGATCAAAGCTTGAAAATAATATGTGACCTTTTGAAAGGATAGACAGGAAAGAAATGGTAGTGGGGGAGCTCTGTTAGTATGAGATGGAATAAGTACAATAAAAGTAAAAGATCTTGGATTGCAAAATGCAGAATCTATATGATGGAAATAAGAAATAACACGGTCAAAAAAGACTCTGGTTGGAGTACTCTACATGCTCCCTAACAGTAGTCATATTGTAGGGATGAGGCTATATCAGGAGGTGATGATGACATGTAAAAAAGGCAATATGTTCATCATGGGTGACTTTAATCTTCATGTAGATTGGGAAAATCAAATTGGCAGAGGTGACCACAGGGAAGAATTCAGAATATCTTCAGGAATTACTTGCTGGAGCAATTTGTTGTGGATCTAAAAAGGAGTCAAGCTATTTTGACGTGATAATGTGTAATCAGGCACGTTTAATAAATTATTTCTGGATGACTAAAGAAATTGAGGGTTTGGTTAAGAAAAAGAAGGAAGCATATGTCAGGTACAGACAGGATAGATCAAGTGAATCCTTAGAAGAGTATAAAGGAATTAGGAGTATACTTAAGAGGGAAATCAGGAAGACAAAAAGGGGACATGAGATAGCTTTGGCAAATTGAATTAAGGAGAATCCAAAGAGTTTTTACAAATACATTAAGGACAAAAGGGTAACTAGGGAGAGAATAGGGCCCCTCAAAGATCAGCATGGTGGCCTATGTGTGGAGCCGCAGAAAATGGGGGAGGTACTAAGTGAGTATTTTGCATCAGTATTTACTACGGAAAAGGATATGGATGATATAGACTGTAGGGAAATAGATGGTGACATCTTGCAAAATGTCCATATTATAGAGGAGGAAGTACTGGATGTCTTGAAACGGGTAAAGGTGGATAAGTCCCCAGGACCTGATCAGGTGTACCCTCAAACTCTGTGGTAAGCTAGAGAAGTGATTGCTGGGCCTCTTGCTGAGATATTTGAATCATC
>NC_057718.1:22502210-22513287 GCF_004010195.1 Chiloscyllium plagiosum | reverse complement strand
AGCTGCCAGAGGAAGTGGTGGAGGCTGGTACAATTGCAACATTTAAGAGGCATTTGGATGGGTATATGAATAGGAAGGGTTTGGAGAGATATGGGCCGGGTGCTGGCAGGTGGGACTAGATTGGGTTGGGATATCTGGTTGGCATGGACGGGTTGGACCGAAGGGTCTTTTTCCATGCTGTACATCTCTATGACTCTAAAGGAAACAGTGACGATACCATGGTCAAATTTATTAGAATTCTTTGAGTAAGTAATAAGCAGGCTGAATAAAGGAGAACTAATAGATATATATTTGGATTTCAAAAAGGTGGCTGATAACGTAGCACAAATAGGGAATCTTAGCAAGATAAGAGCCCATGGTATTAGGGGTAGAGTATTAGGATGGAGAGAGGATTGGCTAACTAATTGTAGACATGCTCTGGAGGTGCTAGTGTTGGACTGGCATGGACAGAGTTAAAAATTACACCACACCAGGTTACAGTCCAACAGGTTTATTCGGAAGCACTAGCTTTCCAGGCGCTGCCTCTTCATCAAGTGGTTGTGGAACATGACCATACGACACAGAATTTATAGCAAAAGGGTTACAGTGTCATGGAGTTGTAATAATATATTAATCAAGCTTAGATTAAGTCTTGCATCTTAATCTAAGTTTGTTTAATATATCATTACAACTCCGTGACACTGTAACCCTTTTGCTATACATTCTGTGTCTTCTGGTCCTGCTCCACAACCACCTGATGATGTAGACAAGCAGTTGGTACAAGGGAGGAGCATTTTCAGAGTGGCAGAGAGTGGAGTGCTGCAGTAATAATTGTTTACAATGTATTAACAATTTAGATGACGAAAATGAAAGTGCAATAGCCAAGTTTGTGGATGACACAAAAATAGATTGGAAGGCAATTTGTGAGGGTGACACAAAGTCTCCAAAAGGATACAGACATAGAACATAGAACATTACAGCGTGGTACAGGCCCTTTAGCCCTCAATGTTGCGCCAAAACTGTGAAGCAATCTGAAGCCCATCTAACCTACACCATTCCATTTTTGTCTATATACCAAGCCAATGACCATTTAAATGCCCTTAAAGTTGGCGAGACTACTACTTTTGCAGGCAGTGCATTCCACACCCCTACTAGTCTTTGAGTAAAGAAAATACCTCTGACATCTGCCCTATATCCATCACCACTCATTTTAAAGATATGTGCCCTCATGCTAGCCATCACCATCCGAGAAAAAAGGCTCTCCCTGTCCAGCCTATCTAACCCTCTGATTATCTTATATATCACAATTAGGTTGCCCTTCAACCTTTTTCTCCCTAACGAAAACAGCCTCAAGTCCCTCAGCCTTTCCTCGTAAGACCTTCGCTCCATACCAGGCCACATCCTAGTAAATCTCCTCTGAATCCCTTGGGGTGAGGGAGTGGCGGCACTGTGGCTAAGTGGTTAGCACTGCTGCCTCACAGCACCAGGCATCTGGCTTCCATTCTCTCAGGCGACTGTCTGTCTGGAGTTTACACACTCTCCCCGTGTCTGCGTGGGTTTCCTCTGGTTGCTCTGGTTTCCTCCCATAGTCCAAAGATGTGCAGTTCAGGTGAATTGGCTGTGCTACATTGCCCATTGTGTTAGGTGCGTTAGTGAAGGGTAAATATAGGGTAGGGGAATAGGTCTGGGTGGGTTACTTTTCAGAGGGTCAGTGTGGTCTTGTTGGGCCGAAAGGCCTGTTTCCATACTGTAGGGAATCTAAACTAAACCATTTCCAAAGCTTCCACATTCTTCCCATAATGCGGTGACCAGAACTGTATGCAGTACTCGAAATGTGGCCGCACCAGAGTTGCAGAATGATCTAATGATTCCAAAACACAATCCCTCTACCAATAAAAGCTAACACACCGTATGCCTTCTTAACAACCCTGTCAACCTGGGTCACAACTTTCAAGGATCTATGCACCTGGACACCGAGATCTCTCTGCTCATCTACACTACCAAGAAGCTTACCATTAACCCAGTACTCTGCATTCCTGTTACTCCTTCCAAAGTGAATCACCTCACACTTTTCCATATTAAACTCCATTTGCCACTTCTCAGCCTAGCTCTGCAGCCTATGTCTCTCTGTAACCTACAACATCCTTCGTCACTATCCACAACTCTACCGACCTTAGTGTCGTCTGCAAATTTATTAACCCGCCCTTCTACGCCCTCATCCAGGTCGTTTATAAAAATGACAAACAACAGTGGACCCAAAACAGATCCATGTGGTACCCCATTAATAACTGAACTCCAGGATGAATATTTTCCATCAACCACCACCCTTCTTGCAGCTAGGCAATTTCTGATCCAAACCACTAAATCACCCTCAATCCCATGCCTCTGTATTTTGTGCAATAGCCTATCGTGGGGAACCTCATCAAACACCTTACTGAAATCCACATACACCACATCAACTGCTTTACCCTCAACACCTGATTGGTCACCTTCTCAAAGAACTCAATAAGGTTTGTGAGGCATGATCTACCCTTCACAAAACCGTGTTGCCTATCCCTAATCAACTTACTCATCTCTAGATGATTATAAATCCTACCTCTTATAACCCTTTCCAATACTACCCACAACCGAAGTAAGGCTCCCTGGTCTATAATTTCCAGGGTTGTCTCTACTTCCCTTCCACAACAAGGGAACAACATTTGCTCATCTCCAGTCTTCTGGCACTACGCCTGTCGACAATGATGACATAAAGATCAAAGCCAAAGGCTCGGCAATCTCCTCCCTGGCTCCCAGAGAATCCTAGGATAAATCCCATCCGGCCCAAGGAACTTATCTGTTTTTACACTTTCTAGAATTGCTAACACCTCTTCCTTGTGACCCTCAATCCCATCTAGTCTAAAAGCCTGTATCACTAAAGTAAACATAACCGAATTTTGGTCACTTTCACCTAAGTGCTCATCTACCTCCAAATCCAAAATCTGGCTGGGCTTATTACCCAGTACCAAATCTAAAGAGGCCTCACCCCTTGTTGGCCTGTCTACATACTGTGTCAGGAAACCCTCCTGCACACACTGGACAAAAACTGAGCCATCTAAAGTACTCGAACTATAGTATTCCCAGTCAATATTTGTAAAGTTAAAGTCCCCCATAACAACTACCCTGTCACTCTCATTCCTATCGAGGATAATCTTTGCTATCCTTTCCTCGACATCTCTGGAACAATTTGGAGTCCTATAGAAACTTCCAACAGGGTGACCTCCTGTTTCTAATCTCAGCCCATACTACCTCAATAGAGGAGTCCTCAAATGTCCTTTCTGCAACTGTAATACTGTCCTTGACTAACAGTGCCACACCACCTCCTCTTTTACCATTTTCTCTGTTCTTACTAAAACATCTAAATCCTGGAACCTGCAATAACCATTCCTTCCCTGCTCTACCCATGTCTCTGAAATGGCCACAACATCGAAATCCCAGGTACCAACCCATGCTGCAAGTTCACCCATCTGATTCTGGATGCTCCTGGCATTGAAGAAGACACACTTCAAACCAACTTCTTGCCTGCTGGTGCCTTCCTGCGATCTTAAAATCTTAGTTCTGACTTCACTACTCTCATCCTCCCATATACTCTAACTACAATTTTGGTTCCCATCTCCCTGCTGAACTAGTTTAAACCCATCCGAAGGGCATTAGCAAATTCCCCTCCCAGGATATTGGTACCCCTCTGGTTCAAGTGAAGATCATCCTGTTTGTAGAGGTCCCACCTACACCAAAAAGAGCCCCAATTATTCAGGAATCCAACAGGGTGACCTCCTCCGATACTATCCCTGTAGCCACGTGTTCAACTCCTCTCTCTCTCTATTCCTTGCTTCACTAGCATGTGGCACGGGCAACAAGCCAGAGATAACAACTCTGTTTGTTCGAGCTCTAAGCTTCCATCCTAGCTCCCTAAATTTCTGCTTTAAATCCCCATCTCTCTTCCTACCTATGTCGTTGGTGCCTATGTGGACCACGACTTGGTGCTGCTCTCCCTTCCCCGGCGAGGATCCCAAAAACACAATCAAAGACATCACAAACCGAGGCACCTCAGAGGTAACACACCAAACATGAGTCTCTCTTGTTCTCACAGAACCTCCTATCTGTCCCCCTAACAATGCAAGTTATCCTTGTACGATAGTTTTGGGCCAAAGGGCGTAATCTCAGAAGAAGCATTCACCTATTTAAATCAGAGGTCAGGTTTAATTATTTCTCTCAGAATGCAGTGAATCTGTGGAATTGTTTACTACAGAGGGCTATGAAGGCTAGGTTATTAAGAATATTCAAAGCTGAGACTGACAGACTTTTAGTCAGTAAGAGAACTGAGGGTTATGGGGAAAAGGCAGGAAAGTGGAGTTGAGGATTATCAGATTTGTCATGAACTCAGCCCGGACAATCACAAAGGCCAACCTCCCATCTGTAAAATCCATCTACCAGGCCCGCCGTCAAGGAAAGGCCGCCAGCATTCTCAAAGATCCATCCCACCCTGGCAATGTTTTTCTATAACCTCTACCATCAGGGAGAATGTACAGAAGCCTGAACACACACACCAGCTGGTTTTGAAATAGATTCTATCCTACTATTGTAAGAATGCTGAATGGACTCACAAACTCTTAGCATTTACCTGTACCTATGTTTTTGTTTTTGCTGCTGTTTACCTATTATTTACTTATCTATGCTATTTAATGATGTGATCTGCCTGTATTGCTCACAAGACAAAGCTTTTCACTGTGCCTCGGTACATGTGACAATAAATTCAATTCAATTCATTTCAATTCAATTTGACATTAGGAGCAACTCCTCAGCTCTTCTTCAAAATAACTTCATGGGATCTTTTACCTTTAACCAAAAGGTAGATGAACCCTGAGTTAAGCAAGGAGTCTCAAAAATAGCATCCTGACTGCAAGCACCTTTCGTCCTGCATTGGAATGGCAGCCTTGTTTTTAGAGCTGTGGCTCTGGATTGGTTCTGTGAATGCACAACCTTCTCACCCAGGGGCAAGAGAACTACCATTGAGGTATGGCTCTGACAAACACTGAGCTAATACAACTGGTCAGGTCTGGCAGGGGCTCATGTCCCCAGAAGAATGAAAGTCATAGAATCATGGAATGCTATAGAACTGAAGGAGGCTTGAAATGATGTCCTTGCCAGTCCTCTGCAAGCACCTCTCAGTTGGTCTTAGACTTCTCTTTTCTCCAAAGCCCTTCTAATTGTTCTACTTCAAGAGTTTACCCATAGAAATGTTTGTTGAATCACAGTATTTGACTGATTCTTCAACAAGCTTGTTTTTGTTGCAACACAGATTTGCTGTTTCCACACAAATTCTCTGACAGGATGCTTAAGTTCATCAGTACTTCAATAAGGCACGCTGAGGAATAATTTTCCAACATAAGCTAAACCAGAGGAAGTCTCCAATGAAATACTTTGGCAGATGATGTGCCACGTATACTATCATGTCACTTCTATTGATGAAATGGAGTGTGTGCAAGTTCAGTTGCTATGCTAACAATGTAATTCTTTCCTGCTATTAGCATCTTGGAAAGTTATTCTGCTATAAGAAACTGGAGGAAGTGATCCTGTGAAATAAATTAAAATCAATTTAGTCAGATCTCGCAATCAACCATTCCTGAACTCACTAAATGTTGATAGTTGTGTGGACTGCATTCCTAACCCAGTGAGAATAAGTTTTGAAAGACTGAAATAAAAGAATTGTAAAAAGTCACATTTTATATGTTTCAAACGTATGTTTTGAATTCCTGTGGAGTTTCAGATCTTACTGTACATTAATGGTTAATGTATGTTAAGTGGGTAAAATCTGTCAGCTATACCAAGGGTCATCCTGTGCATTAGACATTTTCTCCCATCTTTAATTCCTGAGACTGGTGAAGCAAAAGAGAAAAGGGTCCATTGAATTTCAGGAAAATAAACTGTAGAAAATTCATCCTTGATTCCCGAAAGCATTTGAGTAAACTCCTGGTGCCAAAGATTAACTTTGATACATCATTAAGCAGCTAAACAAAGTCCGTTGCTCTCTGTCCTAATTTCTAATGACATGAATCAAAATGACACTTTCATTTAGGAAAGTAATTTGAGAAAAGCAATCTAAGACATAAAACAGTTCACCCTTTTATGGATCCAAGGTAATTTCCTAGGACGGCCATGACTGATTCCCTTTTGTGGACCTGCTTCACTTCAAGTCCTGGCTGTGGACCAAATTTACTATTCATGGCAGGAGCCTTTGCCAGACAATAGCAAGATTGCCAGGAGGACCACATCCTCTTTTTGGGAAGAGTCGACAGGATTAAGTGCCCTTCACACACTGAACTAGCCAGCGTTTGGTCTTTCCTGTGATCAAGGACTCCAGGGAGAAAGATTCTGCATAATAAGGACTGACAGCTAATTAAAAGTTGGCAGCTCTTCATTGCCAACAGCTCTCCATTGCCAACAGTGCCATTGACTGAAAGCAGTCAGAGCTGCCAGAAAAGCACCAGGGAGAGGCCAACCATCGTTGAGGAGCCTACGCTAGAGGGCACCACCAGCTGGTGGGAGGGCAGGACACTCCAATGAGAGAAAGGGAGTTGGCTCTGAGTAGCCTCTGTCTTCCATTAGAGTTTGCTTAATGGTCCCCTTCAGATGCTCAATGTCCAATGGGGTAAAATCCACAATGGGCATTAATTACTGTTCATGATCCTTCCTGTCCCACATCCTCACAACCAATCATTCAGGGTCTTAAATTCCACCCTGTGTGTAGCCCACATCCTCCCTTAAAAATCTCAATACTACCCCACTTTAGTTCTTAGTGTGATCTTCAGTCGCCTTTATTCTGCAATTCGTGAGGCCCTTTCCACCTTGTTCTCACCCCGTATGGGATCCAAATATGAGCACAAAGGTGATCGACCTGAGTTGTCAAGCTTGACTTTTAACTCCAAGTGTTTTGAGTAAGTTAAAACCGCATCTGTTAACTCTGTTTTTCTCTCTCTCCACAGACCTGCTGTGTATTTCCAGCATTCTCTGTTCTTATATGCTGGAATCAAATTTGACAAATTGTGTAATTATTGTGTTACAGCAGGCTCCACTCTGCAAATAGATCAGCACAGCAGTTCCAATTACAGGCATTCTTCCTTTTTGCGCACAATAACGTCTTAAGTTAACGATAGAGAAACAAGTTGCTATAGAAACGGTGCATGCTTCTACTGTCCATAACAACTAATATGTATTTTTAAACACCTTACTCCCTGCTGTTTTTCAGTGGCAATGTGCTTTTCAGGGACTATATATAGCAGTTCCGATCTAAAAGATATTTCTTTCTATCACAGCTTACTTTTGAACTTTTCAGTGCCACTATGTATTAAGCCTTAGTTATTACAATTTTAATCATTTGGTTTTTTTGCCTCCAAACCCATAAAAAACATAGGAGACACTAAATCTACTTAAATCAGCATTCCTGTAATTTTTGACTGATACAGCTCTCCTTACTACTGAAAAAAAAGACACTTTTTAAACTGTCTTCTCTCATTTCGATCTTATTGCATACACAAGTTACTAATACATAGTGTACACATATAATGGTGATCGTAGTATAAACCTTTACTTCAAAAGGAAATTAAGTATAAAGGGGTAGAAGTTAAGACTCAGTTACAATTGGCCTTGGTGTAATCTGGAGAATGCTGGAATATTATTTTGGGTGCTGGGACTCAGGAAGGATATGCTGACCTTCGAATGAGTGTCACCCAATTCACTGTAATGATATTGGTTTTACGAGGTTCAATGATGAGGACCGGTTGCATAAGCTGGGGCTTTATTTCCTTGAATTTAGAAGGTTGCAGGGTGATCAAATCAGATTTTAAAATAACAAACTGATTCAATTGGGCAGATATTGTTTCCTTTGGTGGGAAACTTTCGATCGCGCGAGCACAATAAAATCATAAAGCATTTAGTCACTCTAAGGACACTGGAAATATAGAATTAATTCCCCCAAAAGGTTTGAGTATTGGTTCTATGAAATATTCAAGACAAAGACCGGTCAATCTTTGTCACTTTTTGTGATCAATTGGTATGAAATAAAGGTAAGTAAATTGAGTTCAAAGCAGAGATCAGCCAAACTCAAACTGAATGGTGGAATAGGCTTGGGATAAAAGGAGTGAATTGGGTTTTTAATCTTTGGAGTTGAGAAGAATGAAAATGATGATGTTCCAACATATAAAATCCTGAGGGGGTTGTACAGTATTGGTATTGAGAGAATGTTTCCCTTCCTTGAGAATCTACAAACAGGGCAGTTTCAAAATAAAGAATCTCTCATTTACAATGGGGCTGAGGAGAAATTTCTTGACGTGAACCATTTGCAATTCTCTTCCCTGTGCAGGCTGAGTCGTTGAATATATGCAAGGCCTGAGTTAGACAGATTTTTGATCTGCGAGGGATTCAAGGGTTATGGGTGGAAGGCAGGAAAATGGAGTTAAGGCCACGATCAGATCAGACATGATCTTATTGAATGGCAGAGAAGGCTGGAAGGGTTGGTTGGCTTAATCCTGCCCCTAATTTTTATGATCATGTATTGAAAGATCTAGTTCTGTCCCTATATTCCTTTGTATAAGACTACTAAATAATTATTCTCATTAATAGCATGGGAAATGCAAGGTTACAGGGATAGGGTGGGGGGGTGGGACTGGATGGGATGCCCTTTGGAGACTCAGTGTGTACTCCATGGGCTGAATGGCCTGCTTCCACACTGCAGGGATTTTATAATTTTATGAATATTTAAACTCATCAGCAGAATCATCAGGGGCTGCACGATGGTCCAGTGGTTAGTAGTGCTGCCTCACAGCACCGGTACCTGGGCTCGATTCCAGCCTTGGGCAACTGTCTAAGTGGAGTTTGCACATTCTCCCTGTGTCTGGGTGGGTTTCCTCTGAGTGCTCTGGTTTCCTCCCACAATCCAAAGATGTGCAGGTTAGGTGAATTGGCCAAGCTAAATTGCCCATAGTGTTCAGGAATGTGTAGATTAGGTGCATTAGTCAGGGGATATGTAGGGCAATGGGTCTGGGGGGATACTCTTTGGAGGTGCGGTGTGGATTTGTTGGGCCGAAGGGCCTTTTTCCACACTGTAGGAATTCTAAATATTAAGAAAATAAAACATACGAATGGATTGTTTTCCTTGAAATTAATTCTCCCCATTAAAGGGCAATCCACATTGAAACTCACTATCAACCATGATATAATTACAATTTGACTCCCTAATTTTACCAGTTAGGAAGCTTTTACTTTATCTCGCACTCAGAAAGTAAATAAACCTGCTACAACAGGAAGTATTTCATTATATGCAAAGTAATCTAAACAAAAATCACTGAGTTGGATTTTGGACTTGGGACTAGAACCAGAGCCAGTACAATCAGTGCCAAACCTGTATCAAAAGGAGCTACCAATACTGGGCAATTGACTTCACCACAGGTTCCTAAGTGAAGATCTGACATTTGGTCAATTTGATCCAATTTACAGTTATTGCATAGTTTGCAAAAAAATTGATGTTATCAGTCAGTGGCTAGCTCTCGCTTTCAGTTCCACTCATTATAATTTGCCAGTTTGACCCTACTGAGGATGGTACATGTTGACCCTTAGGTGGTGAGGAAAAAAATCATTTCTATGGGCATCTCCTAAAATTGAGCCCATGAGGGAACATTGCAGTGGCATGATTGCTGATCTCATCATTTCTTTAGTTCAGGAAGAGTGAAGAAATAAGCAACAACAGTTACGTTAAAAATAAAATTAATCAAACATACCAATACTCAACAATTAATTTCTACTGCTAATACACAACTAATAGTCTTTAACCATAACCTACTTGGCAAAATCTTAGAAAAGGTCTAAGAGAATAGGAAGAGTTGGGATGTACCATGGTCCTGGTCTGGTGCCTCCAAATTATATCCATAGCCAAGAAGTGTGCGAACTGCCTCACGCAGACTGTCTTTGTTGGATTTTTTGGTGCGCTCATCCAAAAGGGTATAAGGAACCAGACGGGGGTTTCTTCTGTTTTTGACATCCTATGGCAAAAGAAACACAGTAAGAAGGAACAATTAAAAAAGAAATTTTAACCTTGACTATTAGGCCACACGTGTGTTCATCTAGTTACTTAGTTTTCACGTTGGAAAGGGAAGAGAAATTGTCAAATTGTGATTCGGGAATATAGTTAGCCACGATTGCACTGAGTGGTGGAAGAGCTCAAATGCACTTCTCCTACTCCTATTTGTGATGTCTGTTCTTTGTATGGAGAGTTTTGTTTTGAATTGTGAAGCTTCATGAACACTCAAAATGAGTTCTTCTCGTATTCAACTTATTCCTGTGTCTGCACGAAGCTGTAAAATGAACAGCTATATTGTATCAAGCCCTGGGGCGTCAGATGCGCAGAAACATTGTCTTTGTGCCAATAATTTCTCACAAGCAAATCTTCTGACTTCAGTCACACCAGCACGAAGAGGAGCTGGACAGAAAATAGACATTTGTGACCCAGCACTGACCCCTGTTGCATTCCACAGTTATAGATTACCATTCTGAAAATGGCCCCTTATCCCAACTCTTTGCCTTTTATTAGTTAGCCAACCCTCTAGCCAAGTTAATATAGTATCTCCAACCTTATCAGCTCTTATATTATTGGGTAGCCTTATGTGCAGTACCTTAGCAAACACCTTTTGGAAATCCAAATATATTACATCCATGGCTTCCCCTTTATCTATCTTGTTTGTTACCTCAGAAAATTTGTCAGTCATGATTTCTTCTTCATAAGCCATGCTGACCCTGCTAGTTATGTTATCTAATTCTAAATGATCTCTAGAATATGCAAGGTTTTGCTTTGTTCCCAGTTTTTATTCCCCAATTTGTTCTAATGTTTTGGCTGATGACTGACTTTGCATTAGGGCATTAGGGCAACAGAACGAGGACATGCCGCAACCCAAAGGACTAGCCACACTACCATACATCAAGAACATCTCTGAAATGACAGCCAGACTACTGCGACCACTCGGACTTATAACAGCACACAAACCAACAGCCACTCTCAGACAACAACCCACCA
>NC_057718.1:22496010-22502172 GCF_004010195.1 Chiloscyllium plagiosum | reverse complement strand
CCAATATATCGGCCACTACAGCGGACAGCTGAAACTGACAACCGGGAGCGGCAGGGACAGGCCACTATAAATGCTGGAGGAAACACCACAGAAGCGCTTCACAGGAGGCTCCCAAGCACTGAGGATGTCACCTAGCCAGGGGACGAAACGTTTGCAACAAAAACTTCCAGCTCGGCGAACAGAACCACAGCAACGAGCACCCGAGCTACAAATCTTCTCACAAACTTTGAACCACTGTAGCAGCAGAAGAATGTGATGTTGGAAAAGCACATTCAGTCAGGCAACATCCGAGGAGCAGGAGAATTGACGATTCAGGCATAGCCGTTCATCAGGAATGAGGCTTATGGGCCAAGGGGGATGAGAGGTAAATGGAATGGGGGTGGGCTGGGAAGAAGGTAGCTGTGAATGGGATAGGTAGATAAAGTTGGGGGAGAGGGTGATAGGTCGGAGAGGAGGGTGGCGCGGATAGGTGGAAAGGAAGATGGACAGGTAGGAAGGTTCAAGAGAGCTGTGTCAAGTTGGAAGATTGGATCTGGAATAAGGTGGGGGAAGGGGAAATGGGGAAACTGGTGAAATCCACATTGATCCCGTGTGGTTGGAGGGTCACAAGGCGGAAGATGAGGCATTCTTCCTCCAGGTGTTGGGTGGTTAGAGTTTGGTGATGGAGGAGGCCCAGGACCTGCACTTCCTTGGTGGACTGGGAGGAGGAGTTAAAGTGTTCAGCCACAGGGCAGTGGGGTTGGTTAGTGCAGGTGTCCCAGAGATGTTCACTGAAATGATCCACAAGTTGGCGTCCGGTCTTCCCAGTGTAGAGGAGATCACATCAGGTGCAACAAATGCAGTAAATGACGTGTGGAAGTTCAGGTGAATTTCTGTCGGATGTGGAAGGACCCTTTGGGGCCTTGGGCAGAGATGAGAGGGAGGTGTGGGTGCAGGTTTTGCACTTCCTGAGGTGGCAGGGGAAGGTGCCGGGAGGCAAGGGGGAGTTGGTGGCCCCTCTATGCATTAGGGTCCCTCTAATTGATTTTTCCAATGCGGTGTTGAGAAATGGATTAACAACCAGAATTTCCATTGTGAACGGATCTGTCCAGAAACCCCTGCTGGAACTTGTGTGAGCAATGAAAAGCTTTACCATCTCAGCTCATTCACCAAGAACAATGACTTGGGAAGGATATTTAAAGTAATAATGTTTTTAGGAGTGAATGAAAATAAAAGAAGAAAATTGGTTTCAAAAACCCCTACCCAAACAGGTAGGCCACTGATGCTGATCAGCTGAAAAGGATGCACACTTAGTGATGCCTTTGGAACAGAAAACTCGAACTGAGGGCAGCTCACTGTTGCAGGGCAGTAGTGCATCCAATCTTAGCAAACCACAGCCCCACTTCCCCAATTCGAGAGAGTTTTGATGGCTCAAGAACTTTCCCTTTGCTGAAAGTACAGCAAACACAAGTAAGGAAAACTGTTTATATAGTACTTTTTGCAACATCACAAAAGAGTTCTTTATTCATGCTTTAATTTATTGTGCATTTTCGATTGCCACCTGAGAAGCTGAAGGAGAGCCACTGTCTTGAATCGTTAGAGTCCAGATGGTAAAGGCTCTCCCAGGGTGCCGAGACTTTGATGTAGTGACAATGAGGGAAGAACAATATGTTTCAAGGCAAGATAGCATGCAACTTGAAGGGGGACATGGATGTGATAGTGCTCCAATGCACAAGTACTTCCAGGTGGTAGAATTCATTGGTTTGGAAGATGTCATCAACAAATGAAGTGTTTTTGCAATACAGTTCTTGTGTTTTAATAATGATAATGGTTGAAGGAAGGATGAGAGAACTCTCTTGCTCTTTTTCCAATATTGCTTAACAGTGCAGATCGATTCCTGGAGTCATAGAGACATAGAGATGTACAGTACAGAAACAGACCCTTCAGTCCAACTTGTCCATGTCAACTAGACATCCCAACCCAACCTAGTCCCACTTGCAAGCACCTGGCCTATATCCTTCCAAACACTTCCTATTCATGTACCAATCCAGATGCCTTTTAGATGTTGCAATTGTATTAGCCTCCAACACTTCCTCTGGCAGCTCATTCCATACATGTACCCACCCTCTGCGTGAAAAAGTTGCCCCTTAGATCTCTTTTATATCTTTCCCCACTCACCCTTCAACTATGCCCTCTAGTTCTGGACTCCCTCACCCCAGGGAAAAGACTTTATCTATTTATCCTATCCATGCGACTTATGATTTTATAAACCTCTAGAAGATCACCCCTCAGCCTCCGATGCTCCAGAGAAAACAGCACGAGCCTATTCAACCTCTCCCTACAGCTCAAATCCTCCAACCCTGGCAACATCATTGTAAATCTTTTCTGACTCTTTCAACTTTCACAACATCTTTCCGATAGGAAGGAGACCAGAACTGCATGTAATATTCCAACAGTGGCCTAACCAATGTCCAGTACAGCTGCAACATGACCTCCCAACTTCTGTACTCAATACTCTGACCGATAAAGGAAAGCTTACCAAACGCCTTCTTCACTATCCTATCTACCTGCGACTCCACTTTCAAGGAGCTATGAACCTGCACTCCAAGATCTCTTTGTTCAGCAACACTCCCGAGGACCTTATCATTAAGTGTGTAAGTCCTGCTAAGATTTGCTTTCCCAAAATGCAGCACTTTGCATTTATCTAAATTAAACTCCATCTGCCATCTCTCGGCCCATTGGCCCATCTGATCAAGATCCCGTTGTAATCTGCGGTAACCTTCTTCGCTGTCCACTACATCTTCAAACTTACTAACTATACCTCTTATACTCACATCCAAATCATTTATATAAATAATGAAAACTAGTGGACCCAGCACTGATCCTTGTGGCACTCCACTGGTCACAGGCCTCCAGTCTGAAAAACAACCCTCCACCACCATCCTCTGTCTTCTACCTTTGCTAGTTCTGTATCCAAATGGCTAGTTCTCCCTGTATTCCATGAGATCTAACCTTGCTAACCAGTCTCCCATGGGAAACCTTGTCGAACTCCTTACTGAAGTCCATATAGATCACATCTACCGCTCTGTCCTCACCAATTCTCTTTGTTACTTCTTCAAAAAACTCCATCAAGTTTGTGAGACACACTTTCCCACGCACAAAGCCATGTTGACTATCCCGAATCAGTCCTTGCCTTTCCAAATACATGTACATCTTGTCCTTCAGGATTCCCTCCAACAACGTGCCCACCACCGACGTCAGGCTTACTGGTCTATAGCTTCCTGGCTTGTCCTTACCACCCTTCTTAAACAGTGGCACCATGTTAGCCAACCTCCAGTCTTCCGGCACCTCACCTGTGACTATTGATGATACAAATATCTCAGTAAGAAGCCCAGCAATCATTTCCTCAGCTTCCCACAGAATTCAAGTACACCTGATCAGGTCCTGGGGCTTTATTCACTTTTATGCATTTCAAGACATCCAGCACTTCCTCCTCAGCGATACGGATGTTTTTCAAGATGTCACATCTATTTCCCTACATTCGATATCTTCCATGTCCTTTTCCACAGTAAACATTGATGCAAAATACTCATTTAGTATCTCCCCCATCTCCTGCAGCTCCACACATAGGCCGCCTTGCTGATCTTTGAGGGACCCTATTCTCTCCCTAGTTACCCTTTTGTCCTTAATGTATTTGTAAAAACCCTTCGGATTTTCCTTAATTCTATTTGCCAAAGCTATCTCATGTCCCCTTTTTACCCTCCTGATTTCCCTTTTGAGTATACTCCTACTGTCTATAACTTTATACTCTTCTAAGGATTCACTCGATCTATCCTGTCTATACCTTATATATGCTTCCTTCTTTTTCTTAACCAAACCTTCAATTTCTTTAGTCATGCAGCATTCCCTATACCTACCAGCCTTTTCTTTCACCCTAAAAGGAATATACTGTCTCTGGATTCTCGTTTTCTTATTTCTGAAGGTTTCCCATTTTCCAGCTTTTACCTACAAACATCTGCCCCCAATCAGCTTTCGAAACTTCTTGCCTCATGCCGTCAAAATTGGCCTTTGTCCAATTTAGAACTTCAACTTTTAGATCTGGTCTACCCTTTTCCATTACTATTTTAAAACTAATAGAATTATGGTCGCTGGCCCCAAAGTGCACCCCCAGTGATATCTCAGTCACCTGCCCTGCCTTATTTCCCAAGAGTAGGTCACGTTTTGCACATTCTCTAGTAGGTACATCGACATACTGAATCAAAATATTTTCTTGTACACACTTAACAAGTTCCTTTCCATCTAAACCCTTAACACTACGGCAGTCCCAGTCTATGTTTGGAAAGTTAAAATCCCCGACCAAAACGACCCTATTATTCTTACAGATAACTGACATATCCTTACAAATTTGTTTCTTAATTTCCCTCTGACTATTAGGTGGTCTATAATACAATCCCAATAAGGTGATCATTCCTTTCTTATTTCTCAGTTCTACCCAAGTAATCTCCCTGGATGTATTTCCGGGAATATCCTCCCTCAGTACAGCTGTAATGCTATCCCTTATCAAAAATGCCATTCCCCTCCTCTCTTGCCTCCCTTTCTGTCCTTCCTGTAGCATTTGTATCCTGGAACATTAAGCTGCCAGTTCTGCCCATCCCTGAGCCATGTTTCTGTAATTGCTATGATATCCCAGTCCCATGTTCCTAACCATGCCCTGAGTTCATCTGCCTTCCCTGTTAGGCCCCTTGCATTGAAATAAATTTATTAGTCCTACCTTGTTCTCTGCTTTGTCCCTGCCTGCCCTGACTGTTTGACTCGCTTCTGTTCTCAACTGTACCAGTCTCAGATTGATCTCTTTCCTCACTATCTCCCTGGGTCCCACCAAACCCACCCCCACCTTACAAGTTTAAATCTCCCTGCCAGCTCTAGAAAATCTCCCAACTCTCCTGAAAGACATCATTCCCCAAATGGAAGAATTTGCTCAACACTGCTTTAAGGACCATTATGCACTCAAATAGATTATATGCTGAAATCTCCAGAGTGGAGTTTGACCTCCCAGTTGCGAGTGCCCTATCATTGAACCAAGGCAATGTCCAAATTATTCATTCCTCCGCTAAGACTTCAAATACAAATTAAGAATGCAAAAATTTGAAGAATAAATTTTACCTTCCTAAATAGTGGAAAAATACATTAGCTCCAGTTGTTTACAGTACTGTACCTAATTAATCCACAAAGTCATTTTAGCAATGATGACATACTTTGTCAATTCAGTTTCAAACTGCAGTCAGTTGCATCGTCAGAGAGAAGTCCTGCTTTTCATAAAATTTATGACATCACAACATGAGATTTAGCAGAACCTGTTAATGCATTGTAAATGGGAAACCATGAAACTTCTCTCATAATAACAATATGCTGAAGGCTACATTTGTTTACATTCCATCGAAGATCTGGAAAAAGATCACTTTTCATGTTGGGGTGATAAGATGGAATCTATGGTGATTGTGGGAATATAGGAGATATTAATTATGGAAGGAGTTAGAAATCTGTTTCTTGATTCGGTAAAATTCTCGGTCTCTAATTATTCGTTTGTGATCTATGCAAATAGTGTTCAGTACCAGAAGTGAAGACTATGCAGTTGCCAAGGCAACGTTTATTTGGTAAAACAGCTTTCTGCACCTCATAAACGTTTTTCAATTTACAATATTTGGTCTTATCGGGGCTTGGATCAGTAAACAAAAAATTCACGTAATAAATGTTAGTTCATGCTTTCGGCACTTCAGTCCTCAATTTGAAATGTCTTTTGCTTTAATGGGGGTGAAAGGGTAAAGTTAAGCAAAGTTAAGAAATGCCATCTGTTCAGTTCTCAGTGGATATAATCCAGTGATACAGATCAACTCTCAACATTAACCCTGCTGAGAAATAGCACGAGTTCCAGCAAAATTGTTTATGAGGTACTGGGGAGACAGCATGGGAAGGATGATACTATGATTATGTAAAAACAAGGACTCCAGATGCTGGAAACCAGAGTCTAGATTAGAGTGATGCTGGAAAAGCACAGCAGGTTAGGCAGCATCCGAGGGCAAAAGCCCTTCATCAGGAATTAGAGGCAGGGTGCCTGCAGAATGGAGAGACAAATGACAGGGGGGTGGGGGGGGGGTGGGGAGAAAGTATCATAGAGTAATAGGC
>NC_057718.1:22479594-22495992 GCF_004010195.1 Chiloscyllium plagiosum | reverse complement strand
CACTCCACCCTCCTCTCTGACCTATCACCTTCATCCCCACCCCCATTCGCCTACTGTGCTCTATGCTACTTTCTCCCCACTTCCACCCCTCTCTCATTTATCTCTCCACTCTGCAGGCACCCTGCCTCTATTCCTGATGAAGGGCTTTAGCCCGAAACATCGATTTTCCTATTCCTCGGATGCTGCCTGACCTGCTGTGCTTTTCCAGCACCACTCTAATCTAGACTCTGATACTATGACTATGTCATACCAGCATTATGTTAGATCACTTTGCACAATGCTAGGCTAGATTTACATTGTTAGACATCAGAACATTCATTGTAGCATCATACTTCTTAGTCCATTCAGGGTCCAATGTGAAACAGAACAGAATGCACAATGGGAGACAATTTTGTGGTTTTCTCACACAATCGTTCATTGTCAATTCAGTTGAATATTGGCAGAATCCCTACAGAAACAGTGTAGTCACCTGCTTTTATTCATTTACACCACTTCTCCAGGGATTCTGTTGACCTGCTGGTTAGTGAAAAGAGATTGAAAGAAACCAAATGTTCATCCCAAGTACTCAGTTTTTCTTTGTCATGTATGGCATACAAATTCATTGTGAGGCTAACACGGGTGAAATAAATTAACAATAACAATATTACCTTTCCAGTTTATCAATAAACTGATGACAAAAACTTCGCTCTGAAGCTAAAATATGAATTTTGATACTGTGTATCAAAAATGTTTTTAAAATGCATTTAAGGGAACAACATTTTCCCTTGTAAAAATATGAACAGCACTAAGAAACCTGAGAGAATCTCAGACTAGAATGTGCAATGCTTCCATTCTGTCTGTTAATTCCGAAATTGTTATTTTACATTTTTCTTCACATTTTGAGAAGAAGGCTGCCACAGTTACTTACTTATTCATTCTGATATGGCTTTCTGTGATATTTCCAAAAGGGATTTTGTAAGGTGCCCAACGACAGATTAATACACAAGATGAGATCTTATGGATTGGAAGTGATATATTAGCATGGATAGGTAAAGCCTCCACAGTCCCATAAGATAGGTTAACAATCAGGAAGCACACTGCAGAAATCAATGGGGCCTTTAAAGTGGAATGCCACAAGGATCAGAGCTAGGTCTCAGCTATGCAAAACCTACAGGGGGATCTTGTGATGTAGTTGTTCTGAGCCAGGAGGTCCACGTTTAAGACTCACTTGCTCCAGAGGTGTGTAATAATATCTCTGAACACATTGATTGGAAAATAAATACAAAATCTACATTGACGACTAACAAAAAGACAGTTATGTAGCTAGCATTGCTGACTACGCAAACTGTGAGGAAGACACAAGGAAGCTACAAAAACACATAATGGGGGTGAATGAATGGTCAACAAGATGACAGACCAAGAAAAAGATTGGTAAGTGTGAAACTGTTAACTCTGGTTGTGAGTTTTGAAAAAAACTAATATTTTAAAAAAGCTTGAAACTGGGGGTGAATGAATGGTCAACAAGATGACAGACCAAGAAAAAAGATTGGTAAGTGTGAAACTGTTAACTCTGGTTGTGAGTTTTGAAAAAAACTAATATTTTAAAAAAGCTTGAAACTCGTAGATGTCATTCAGCGAGACATTTCTGTGATTTTCCAAAGGACACAAACAGTGAACATGCAAGGACAGAGAAACTTCATAGAAGCAAATGCTGTGTTGACCTTTATTGTGAGGGCTCTTGAGTGCATAAATAAATAAGTTTTGCTACAATTGTACATAGTGATGGTGAAACTATACCTGGAATCCTGCACGCAATTTAGGTTTCCATACTTAAGAAAGCTTATTCTTGTGCAGCAGTGAAGGTTCACCACATTAGTCCTGGGGTGAGGGTTGTCCAACGATGAAAAGCTGAGTGGGTCTGTGTTGGGCAACATTCTAGACCAGTGTTTCTCAACCTTTCCATACACAATGCCCCCTTCTTATCCTTGAAATCATGCAACGCCCCCAAATCACCAAAGTCTGTTTTTCCATATAACTGCAATACACTGCAGTGCTGAAAATGGAAAACTTTTGTGAAATTTGTTTTATATACAACAAAAAATAAATGTTATTTATTACTGTTCTTACTGTCCACCTACTTTTGGCTCACTGTATAAAATTTAGTCTGTGATAGCAAAATAGTCAATGCGATCCTTGTGGTTCACCAGATGTATATGTCTTGCTAAATCATATACATCTGGTTCAATTTTTGTCAAAAGCAATCTCAGGTCACCACGTTGAACAACATCCATGTGATTGCGGGTCTTATCTTGTATTCTTGCAACAGCACTGAATCCTTTCTCAAACAAATAAGAGGTAGGAAATGGTCGTGCAAACCGCTTTGCCTCTTCGCTTAATAGCGGGAAATGACATCGGGTGGCATCTTGAATCCAAAAAAGAGGCTCACCCATTTGCGAAAACCGAATCGTCATTGTGGTGTCATTTTGGAGCTCTATCATTCCTTCCTGAAGGCGAATGAGATAAAGGGGTCAGTCAGCCATGTCAGGATCTCCATCTCGATAAGATCAGCAAATCGTATTTTCATATCATCCTGCAGTGCACGAATGTGAGCTGAGTAGATAATTAATTGATCATCAGTAACATTCTCTGCGATATTATTTAAACTCAGGAACCGGTAAAACTCACAACCACTGATATTCCGATGAAAGAGATCAAATTTCGCAATAAAAGATGTAACAGCATTCCTTGCTTTTATGAAACTCACATTATCTCCTTGTATCTGTATGATCAGTGAATTGCACTTTTCGAATATATCCGCAAGATATGCACAGTCGTGTTTTACAGTTTCGGCTTTCATATAAAGGTTTTCATTATTTCTGTGTAGGAAATCGATGATAGAATCGAACAGTTCATGGAAATGATTGAGGCATTTTCCTTTCGAGAGCCATCTCACTTTTGTGTGTCGCAGCAATTGCAGAAATTCATCTTCATTATCTTTACAGAGTTGGCGGAGAAGTCATTCATTCAGAGCATGTCTCTTTATCTAATTTACCACATCTATCACCACTTGTAGAGAATGGTTGAGGGCTTCACTATGTTTCTTTGCAGCCAGATGCTGCCGATGGATAATGTAGTGTACTGTGAAAACATGTGGCACTTCTCTCTTTAATAATGCGACAAATCCCCAATGTTGGCCAGTCATAGCACGCATGCCATCCGTAGCACAAGCAACAATGTTTTTGAGGGGAACGGTTTTTTAGCAAAATAATCCTTGACGCAGTTGAAGATAGTCTTATCTTTGGTATCTGTCAGTAGATCCAGAGCAAAAAGTAATTCTTCTCATATTTCATTTTTGTCGATGAAATGTACATACCCCAAAGGTAAAGCTTGATTTCCACAAATAGTACTTTCATCAATTTGTAAGGTGATTTCTTTCGATATCAAAAGGGAACATAATTTATTCTCAACATTTGAGGCCATTTCATCGAGCCATTCTTGAAGAAGGGCTCATGCCCGAAACGTCGATTCTCCTGCTCCGTGGATGCTGCCTGACCTGCTGCGCTTTTCCAGCAACACATTTTCAGCATTTCATCGATGCGCCTTCTCACGGAATCGTTGCTAAGAGGAATACGCTCGATAGTCATTGATGGTTCCTTAAGTAGCATGGTTGATAATACTTCGGCAATAGCTGGAAGCACCAACGATTCACCCACGGTATGAGGTTTTACCACATTTTGCAATTAGCTTCGCTTTGTTGTATGATGCCACAAGGCCATCCACATTTGTGGCTCCCATCTTTGAAAAAGCAGTGGAAATTGTTGGTCGCTGATTGAATTTATTCCTTAATGTTTGAAAATATGCCAAATCTTTGTCCTTTTTGTCACTGTTTCTTTTCCAAATGTTTAATAAGGTGGGAAGGCTTCATGGCCTCATTGGAAAAACTTTGTTCACAGAGCAAGCACAGTGGTAACTGCTTATTAGATGGAGATTGAATAAAGCCATATCGCAAATAGTCCATGCTATACTGCCTGCACTTTTTCTTACTCGATGAGGCAATTTTTACACTGTTGCTCGAATACCCTGATGGAATCATGGGTATTACCTTATCACAATAATGTTAAGATGCTCAGACAGTGGCAAAATTTGATTGGTTAATTAGCTGTAATGTGCATTCATTCTGCCACCTGGTAGAACAGTTGAAAAGCTGCATTTCGTCTTCCTAAAAGCAACACGAGTTATGTGATATTGATCTTGGCAGTAGAATCAGTGCCAACTGCAAATGAGTTCAAATGGTTTGACATTCACAGAGAAGACTATCAATAATAGCACAGCAACCAATCAGAGCACACACCTCCATGGGTGGAGGGAAAATAACAGACTTGTGTTATGCGACTATCCATCTGCACACAGCAATGTCCTTCAATGCTTCTACAAAGTCATTCTGTGCCCCCTTACCGCCCCCTTTGACCTCAACGCCCACCGAAGAAAGGCAAATGCCCCTCAGGGGGCGCTTCCACCCCCATTGAGAAACACTGCTCTAGACTAATGGCAATAGGGGAGACAAGGCTAAAGTTAAAGATTTCTCAGGCTTGAATTCCCCTGGTACTGATCTCCATTCTAAGCAGCAATCTTGACACTTGGAAAAGCCCAGCATCATGTTTAAGCATCAAAGTCAATTTAAATGCAGGAACCTCCAAGAGTTCCGGACCTGGATCCTGGAGATGCTGTCGATATAATTTGTAATTCTGCATGCTTAGAAAGAAGGTCAATTATTAGCAGGTTTTGCTCCTTGGAGGAGTACCAGCAATCACCAGGCAGATATCAAGTATATTATTTGTACACCTATCAAGCTCATGAACCACTCAAGATTGTTCCTCTCATCCAATCAAGACATTTGAATTTGATGATGGTGTTGGCTGCGAAAGGAATACCGACTAGGACTGAGGGAGAATTTACTGTTCCTCATGCAGGGCAATGGGACTGTTCTAGCAATGAATCAGCACAGACCACATGACTCTGTCCTCCCACAGTGCTGTCAATCTCTACCATTCTCTGAATCATTTACATTACAAAGTTATTTCTAATGTCACTGTTACCAATGGAAGCCGCCAACCTGGAGGCTAGTTTAGGTAAATGAAAGAGAAACACCGTAGCTTGCAGTTTACAACTGAGAGAGGATTCCTTTAGTAGCAACAAAACACAGAAATCCCTCTATGCTTCACTCTAATCTTGAAATTGAAGGTATGTTTGAAAAGAGTTTTTTGAGTCATCTTCAAAAGTGGAGAAAGACTTATTAAGTCAAACAAGGCAGGTTCAGGAAAAAGGTTCAGGGCAATAGCTGTGGAGTTGAATTTGTGTAGTTACCATGGCAAGCAGAGAGAGAGTTAATAGCTTTCAGTTGAAGAAATATAGGCTGCCATGACCTGACATTTAGGTTAGATTCCCGATAGCGAGTTTTGAAAAGATTTGTAGCTCAGGTTGAGGTTCTGGATGTAGGTTTGCTCGCTGAGCTGGAAGGTTCATTTTCAAATGTTTTGTCACCATACTAGGCAAGATCATCAGTGAGCTTCGTCCGGCAATGAAACGTCTGAAAATGATCCTTCCAGCTCAGCAAGCAAACCTACATCTAAATTCTCTACAGTGTGGAAACAAGCCCTTTGGCCCAACAAGTCCACACCGACCCTCCGAAGAGTAACCCATCCAGACCCATTTCCCTCTGACTAATGCACGAACAAGATGGCCGATTTCGCATGACTAATTCACCTGGTCTGCACATCTTTGGACTATGGGAGGAAATTGGAACACCCGGAGGAAACCCACACAGACACAGGGAGGATGTGCAAACTCCGCACAGATAGTCACCCGGGGATAGAATTGAACCTGGGTACCTGGTATTGTGAGGCAGCAATGCTCACCACTGAACCACCATGCATGTTTTTTCACCTCATATATCAAGACAAATTGAAGCTGGATGAACCAATGGATAAGGTGTTTTCCTTTTCCTGACAAAATATGTATTAAAAATTAAAGTAGAATGCACATTAAATGTAATGGAGGAGTTTAGGGTGCATCACACAGCTATCCTTGTGGAGCTGATCACTCAAACGGGTTCAGCAAGGCAGGTTCAGGAAAGGGTTCAGAAAAAAAAATGAAGATGTCTGGATGTCAATTTTCTTGGGAGGATGTTTAAGTAAAACTGCACAAGGACCATGTTGGGGTAATGGGGGCAGGCAAGGGGTGGATTGGGTGGTTACTGGATATGTCATACCTTGTGTCTAAAATGCTTCAGCACTCAGGATTCTGCATCTTTGAAAGTTTAATTCATTTAAAGGAGCATAGTACAAAAAGGGAACCCAAAATAAAATGGTCCTCATGGTAATGACGGCTCCATCAACAATAAGGACAGGCAGAGCCATGAATGAATAATGTCTCAGAGCTGGACAATTGCAAACTAGCAATCAGCACATAGCCAAGAGTTTCCACTCAAAGTCAGACAGTTCTCTGAGGGGTATAGATAAGGTGAATGGCAGTTGTCTTTTCCCTAGGGTTGGAGGTTTCAAGATTAGGGGTGAGAGGAGAAAGATTTTTTAAAAAGACATGAGGGGCAACTCTTTTATAGAGTGGAGGTATGTGGATCAAGCTTCCAGAGGAAATAGTAGATGCGGGTACTGTTAGAACATTTAAAAGACATTTGGATAAGTAAATGAATAACAAATGTTCAGAAGGATATGGGCCAAACACAGTAAAGGGTCTATTTTCGTGCTGTATGACTCTATGACTACACTCAACTTGAACAAGCTGTCTCACAAATTGATAGAATTGGTGTCAGCCTCAGATAGGCAGTGGTGAGAGTAAAATGGGACAGTTTCCAGTTTGCCCACATTAGTCCAGTCACAAAGGCAGCTACTACTAATACTTCATTTTGCTCAACATAATAGAAAATGTCATAACATGCAAATGTAATCCCTCACAGTACAAGATAAATTTTTACTGCCCTTCACTATTGTTGACGTAGTGCAATGGAGATGACTTATAATATGGTTTTTAATCAAATAGAGTGTATTTTTAATGGAGATTAGTCATATGAAGTTGTAAGATACATTATTCTAATATTTCAAGTCCTTTAAACTATGATCTTGAAGGTATATTCCGAGCCCTAATGATTTCTTTGTGACAGATAAATTACTTACGTCATTGATATACTACACATTTTTCATTAACTTGAAAAATCTTACTTTAACACAACAGTTTGCATTAATATGTATAATTAATCAAAGCATTTCTTGCATATTAATTTTCATATCTACAAATAAACCTTGAGATTCAGCTCCAATTTCATTCTCAAGGACTGCATTTATCACTCACCCTGTTTAAAAAAAGTGTACCATAAAAAGCAGATGTGATAGAATTCACAAAGTACATTTATGATTCATGTGAACATAATTTTTTCCAGGAAAAGGTCATTATGTCCAACTGACAGTTCATTCTTTTTGAATGTCAAAGTTATTTCCTCATTTTCTTTCCATTTTCCTTAATTACTTCTCTCTTTAGGAAGTGATTAACCTATTTATACCGTCACTTCCCCGGTAGCCTACCTCTTTGCTGCCTTTGAGCGTATTACGTTGCAGAACAGAAAGATTGTTCTTATAATTACATAATACATGGTCAAAGCTGAGGAGACTGGTTCACATCAGGAATAGCCAATTGATAGGAAGATTTAATTGGATTTAGTGGATTTATCAATGACGTGATAGCAATAATGGAAGCAAATGAGATAAAAGCAGAAAATACTGAAGAATCAGCATGTCAAGCAGTACTATTAGAGAGAAACAAGAGTAGTGGTGGGGATTTTCCTTCTTGGAGTCAAAATATGGCAGTGGACATTTCAGATGGCATCATCTTCACAATAGTCTGCGATGATCTTTTCTCACACGATCACTTGTTTTCCAATACAAATTGTATGCAAGTCTTGGGATGAAATAAAGAGTAAATCACATGCAAATGGTGGACAGCAGTTCTCTCTCACAAGCATCTTCCAGCCTGAAAGGTTTTGGTACAACAACTAAAGGCTACCTTGGCACCCTCCTTTACTCACTACAGGGCAACAATCTGTAATTTTATGTCCCACTGCCGACATGTCATCAGAAGGTGACTCTCCACTCTGCCGAAGCCTCACTGGGTATTCTGCTTGAGGCTATCCAGGCCAGTAAGGTGGTCTTCTTCCCCCATTGAGGGTTACAGCAACCTTTCCTTTAGACCTGGCCAGCCTGGGATAGGGTCGCACAGGAGGAGTTCATGCTGGTGTGCAAATGTAAGAAGCTAGGGGAGTGGAATGCCAGGACAGAATGATAAGGTACTAAAATATGACTAACTGGTGAGACAGTCATGATGGAATGGATTTTGGGGGAGTTTTGAAGCTAGATCTTAAAAATAGAACTAATTGGTATGCTTTATAACGTTTAATGGGATTTGATAACTCACCATGTCACTAACATCTGGGCCCTGGCTAAACATTCCATGGGATCTATTTTAACCTATTTTGAACAAAAAGTAGAAAACAGGATGTAAGTTTCACATCAGCTGAATTCTATAAGTGAGCAACAGGCCAAATCAAATACATTGAGTTGGACAGTAAAGAGGAAAACATAACTAGCATGGGAAAAATACCAAAACTGTTCACTTTATATATTAATGATCTGGATGAAGGGGCTGGGGCATTCTGGCAAATTTCGCCGATGATACGCAGTTAGGTGGACAGGCAGGTAGTACTGAGGGGGTGGGGAGGCTGTAGAAAGATTTAGACAACTTAGGAGAGTGGTCCAGGAAATGGCTGATGAAATTCAACCTGGGCAAATGCAAGGTCTTGCACTTTGGAAGAAAGAACATAGCATGGACTATTTTTTAAACGGTGAGAAAATTCATAAAGCCAAAGTACAAAGAGATCTGGGAGTGCTAGTAGAGGATTCTCTAAAGGCTGATTTGCAGGTTGAGTCCATTATTAAGAAAACAAATGTAATGTTGTCAGTTATTTCAAGAGGGTTGGAAAATAAAAGCAGTGACGTGCTTCTGAGACTTTATAAAGCTCTAGTTAGGCCCCATCTAGAATACTGTGCCCAATTTTGGGCCCCACGATTCAGGAAGGACATAGTAGCACTGGAACATGTCCAGTAGAGATTCACACAGATGATCCCTGGAATGGTAGGCCTACATATGATGAACGACTGAGGATCCTGAGATTGTATTCTTTGGCATTTAAAAAGTTGAGGAGAGATCTAATAGAAACATACAAGATAATGCATGGCTTAGAAAGGGTGGACGCTGGGAAGTTGTTTCCGTTAGGCAGGGAGACTAGGGCCCATGGACACAGCCTTAAAATTAGCAGGGGTAAATTTAGAACAGAAATGAGGAGACATTTCTTCATCCAGAGAATGGTGGGCCTGTGGAATTTATTGCCATGGAGCGCAGTAAAGGCCGGAAGGTTGGGTGTCTTCAAGGCAGAGATTGATAAATTCTTGCTCTCACAAGGAGTTAAGGGATACAGGGAGAGTGTGGGTAAGTGGAATTGGAACATCCATCAGCCATGATTAAATGGTGGAGTGGACTCGATGGGGCTAATGGCCTTGCTTCCACTCCTATGTCTTATGGTCTTAAAACAGAAAGGCAGTAAATGTTAGAATAGAGCCAAACTAAAGCTCCAACCCCATGCATATACTAAGTTGGGCAATTAATGGAGGTTTGAGGTGGGGGCCGACTAGACAAATAAAAGGTGATATGCTTAAAGGCATAGGAAAAGGGTTAAAAACATGAGTACTTTGTATCAGTACTCACTCATAAGGAAAATGCTGAGAGAAGTGACGCTGAAGATAGTGGAACAGTTTTCCAGAATATTCCATCTGCAGTCAAACTGGTGAGACGCATGAGGCTGGAGATGTGGTAAATGTGGCACCCTTATTCATGAAAAAGTGAGATTACTCCTAGTTATTCCATGCCAGTTTGTTTAATATCAATGGATGGTGAGGTTTTAGAAATAATGGGCTGGATTGTAGGAATTGTATCGTGGCTGGTACCATGGCAACCAAGGCGGATAGGGAAAGGACAAACACAGGATTTGCATCGACTGACCCCTCTGTCCTTGTCCATGACATGCCCCTGATCTCTCTCCTGCAATCCTCACCCCATCAATCCTATGCACAGCAGGTCAGGCAGCATTCAAGAAGCAGAAAAATCGATGTTTCGGGCAAAAGCCCTTCATCAGGAATCAATTTTCCTGCTCCTCAGATGCTGCCTGACTCGCTGTGCTTTTCTAATACCACTCTAATCTAGACTCTGATCTCCAGCATCTGCAGTCCTCACTTTCGCCCTGCACAGTGAAGTCATATCAGCTGTCCCTCTACAAGCAACTACAAGGCAATGAGGAATCCCAACAGTATGAGAAAACAGTCCTCTAGCCTTCATCTCTCACCCGCAACTCACCTCTACATATCCTTCACACTATTATTATTATCAAGTCAGGGGACCAAATGTGGTTCAATGAAGAATACTGGAGGGCATGCCAGGGACAGCACCAGTTATACCTTAAAAAGAGGAGTCAAACTGGAAAAGCTGCAAGAGAAGGCTACTGCCAAACTGCATGAGTGACTAATGATAGATCAAGCTAAGCAATTAGCAAACAGCTGAACATAGTCTGAGGATTAGAGCTGGACAGTTCAGGAGAGATGTTAGGAAGCCCTTCTACACACAAAGAGTGGTGAAGTTTTGGAACTCTCTTCCACAATTGGCAGTTGTTGCTTGATCAAATCTGAGATAGTTAACTATTTGTTAAGCAAAGGTATTAAGGGATATAAGGCAGATATGTGGAGTTCAGCCAAACATCAGCCATGATCCCATTATATGGCAGAACAGGCTTGAGGGACTGAATGGCCCACTCCTGTTCCTATGACCCTATTTCACAGCCAAGGGATCAGATCTAGGCTCTGCAGTCCTCACACACCCAGTTGTGAATGGTGATAGACAACTAAACAACACACTGGAGGAGGAGACTCCACAAATATCCCAATCTTCAATGATGAAGGAGAATGCAGCATAGCAGTGCAAAAGATAAAGCTGAAATAATTACAACAATCTTCAACCAAACTTGACAAGTGTATAATCCACCTCAGCCTCCTGTGGAGGTCTAAGGCTGTTCTGAGCATCGGTGTGGAGGGAGTGGATATTTATGGATGTGTTGCCAGCCAAGTAAGCAGCTTTGTCATGGGTGATGTCAAGCTTTTTGAGTACTGTTGAAGTGACACTCATTCAGGCAAGTGGGGAGTATTTCACCACTCTCCTGACTGTGCCTTGCTTTGGGACATGCTTCGAGAAGTCAAGAGGTGAGTTACTTGCTGCAGATTCCGAGCCTGGTCTGACCTGTTCTCATAGCCACTGTATTTATACAGCTTGTCCCACTCAGTTTCTGCTCAATGGTCACCTCAAAAGATGTTGGTAGTGGGGGATCCAGTAATGGTAATACCATTTTCATGTCAAATGGAGATAGTCAGATTTGCCCTTGTTAGAGATGGTCATTGTCCGGCACTTGTGAGGTGTGAATGTTATTTACCAATTGTCAGTGCAAACCTGACAATTATGTGGTCATGCTGCATTTGAACATGGACTGCTTCAGTATCCGAAGAGCTGAAAATGGTTCTGAACATTGTGCAATCATTTGCAATCATCCCCAGTTTTGACCTTATATTGAGAGGAACATTATTATTGAAGAACTGAAGGTTGGGCAGGATGACATTTATTGTTCCTACTTTCTCAAGCTATCGTTTTCTTATTTTTTTATGTGATACTCAGAGAAATAGTTTGCTTCGTGATTGACAGCTCTCAAACTGTCGCTGGGTCAAAATTATGAAAAGCCCCCCCCAAGGGCATTGTAGGTCAACTTACAGCAAGTGCACAGCAGCAGTTCAAGAAGACACCTCACCATCACCTTCTCAAGGGCAACTACGGATGGGCAATAAATACTGGCCAGCCAGTGACTGCCGCTCCTCTGAATGAATTAAAAAAACACTTGGGGCTGTGACCTGAGGGAAAAGGTCACGACTACTCATGAGGAGAATGTCAACATTCATTCTCTGATGGTCATTGCTGGTGGGGCCAACTCCTGCTTCATCCTGTATGGCGTACACCGTGTTCATCCATTAAGCCAATGGGAACAGAGAAACCTCAGCATCAAAGAAAGGAAACTCATTGTACTTATAATGAAAAGCAGTTCACTTAAATAATTGCTGTGAATTCTATCAGTTAGAAGTTATTGCACTGAATCTACTACTCACATCACATATACTAAGGATGTGAAAATTTAATGCTTTTTCATACCAATTATGAAAGACTAACTGCCACATAATTCTCTGCAAAAAGCTCCTCTTGGCAAGATAAAAGTTTTTTTTAGGACTCCTTTGGCAGTTGTGACATAATACAGAAAGCCAACACCTCGAAAACATCTTCCAGAAGGAGAAATTATGACTGAAAACAACATAAATTCTCTGTATTCAAACCAAAATATGTAAAATATCTGATGCTACATTTCCAAAGGAATAGTCAATATAAAGGCCATTCAGCCCATCAAGCCAGTTCCACCATTCAATAAGGTAATGGTTATTCCCTGCCTCTGATTCGCCTTTCTTGAATGACTAGCATCTTTAAGGTAAAAAAATCACGCAACACCAAGTTACAGTCCAACAGGTTTATTTGGAAGCACTAGCTTTCGGAGCACTGCTCCTTCATCAGGAGGTTGTGGAGTGCCCTTCACCTGATGAAGGAGCAGTGCTCTGAAAGCTAGTGCTTCCAAATAAACCTGTTGGACTATAACCTGGTGTTGTGTGTTTTTTAACTTTGCACACCCCAGTCCAATGCTGGCACATCCAAATAATGGTATATTAAGGAAAAAAAAAGACTATTTGAACAGCTCAGCAGATCTGGCAGCTCAGCGGAAAGAAATCAGAGTTAACATTTCGGGCCCAGTTTCAGGACCCTTCTTTAGACATTTTCAGGAAGTTGGGGGTTGGGAGTTTAGTGGAAGGTGAGTGCAGTTTGGTGGGAAATTTCTAACAGAATCCAAATGCTACAGGTTTCTGTTCAGTAACAAATCTAGCGGATCCAATCAAAATTCCAGTCAAGGGCATGAGCAAGGCTTTTGTCACTTGCCTCCAGAAATGCATCCATGTAAGTTCCTGAAAACTATACCCACCTTGCCCTAGTTTTGTCTGTATAGAGGACTGTTGATATCAGGCTTTAGTTATTTAGTGAGATCAGACATGGCCCAAATTGAATCAGGAGGACAGATTTCCAGGCTCACAGCCAAAATGGGTACTTCTGATGCACACTTTTTGCTCTTTGACTCAGGACATGGAGCACACTGACTGGCAGAACAAGAATTTGGGGACTTAAATAATGTGGCACTCACCAACTCAATTCTGAAGCGCACCTCTGGCTCCAACAGCAGCATGATTCCAACAAAGCTTTCCATCAACAACAAGAGGCATGTGTGTGTGTTTTTGAGGATGAAAGCACAGTGAGGTTTGTATATAGCCAGGATGGTGGGGGCATGGCTGCTTTTTTGAGTCCAGCTCGCAACAAATCAGTTGCCGTTGTGGCTCCTATCTTTTTAAAGGTTGGAAGCCTGGCTCCGTGAAATGCCACTCAGCAGCTGTTCAATCTTAGCAGCATCACTGGGAGTGGATGGCCACTGCTAGGACTGCACCCAGCTGAAAGGGCACAGTGATGGACACCATCCTCAAAATAGGTGAGTCGGGTAGGGGCTGGCAGGCTAAAGGGAAGGGCAATGCTAGTACAGATTAGATTCCCTACAGTAGGTGATAGTGCCGAGAGAATGGTCACAGTGTGAGACATTCAAGTAGACCAGACCCACCTATATCCTGAACACCCACCAGCTGAGACAGTGCTGCAGCAGAAAATGCAGTGTTCAAGATAAATACGTTGCAACTGCTCCAGCTCTGCAGCCTGAGAGAAGGATAAACATGCAGCAGCCTCTTGCTCAGCTAGTGATGGGCACATTAAAAATGTAAAAGCCTTCTGAAACTTTCATAGCTTCCATTCAGTCTAATCAGCAGCAAGTCCCGCAGGGCAATAACTTAGGATGTGACATCCATTGGAAATGCAGACAGGAACACAACTTGCCTGCTGAATACCGTACGTCCAGCCTTGCCTGATGCGATCTCTAGCCCACACATTATGAGCATTCTCTGCCAGTTTGTCCACCATTGCTTCCTGGGTTGAGGTTAACTTGATGTGGCTCAGGTCCATCGGAGCTGGCTTATATCCACTTGGTAGTTGGTAGCTGCAACAGAAAACATAGCGATTCTCATTATTCATCTGTAGTTTTATTAAGATCTTAAGATGTGTGAAACTCAGAGCATTAACAATTGTAGTTTTGCAATGTGTGTATGAAATCTTGACAGTCACTGTGGTTTTCAAACGATCTTAGCAATGACGTCTGGTCTACAATATTAAGCTTAAACCTTCAAACATTCCTCCCCTGCCCCATCTTGTAATATTGTCTTTGCTAAGACAAGACAGCATGAAGTAAAATGATGCCTTTTGCATCAGTCATCCATCCTCATCACAGGTATAACTCAGGCAGTTTGTGGCTCCCTAATTAACAAAGAGGCCAAAAGTCTATAAAAACCAAAAGAACTACAGCTTCTGTAAATCAGAAGCAAAACCAGAAATTGCTGGAATAGCTCAGCAGGTCTAGTAGTATTGATGTAAAGAAATCAGAGTGAACATTTTGGGTCAAGTGACCCTCCCTCAGAAGGTGGGAGGCTGAAAAAGGACTTGAACAGGCTAGGAATGCTCACTTGACCCAAAACGTTATCCAAAATTATACATTCTGGGGAAAAAGAAACAACAAAGGAATAAATAACAGTTGTAGAACTGTGATCAGCAATGCACAGCCCTGTCATACTACATAACTGATTTGTTTTCTAACATGTTATGATATCCCAATTATAAGGATATAACAAAAAATTATGGATGCTGGAGATCTGAAACAAACTCAGAAATTGCTGGAGAAACTCAGCAGGTTGGCAGCATTTTGGGGCATTAAATAGTAAGGAGTGGGATCAGTTGTATGAAATATTATTAAGGAGGGGAAGGCTCAACAGAGGTTATTGAACTTTCCAGAACAAGTAATAGGATAGAAAGATTCAGGAATCTAACCTCAGGCACAGCAAATAAGAGAACAACTATGAAAAGGGGTTAGTCAACATAGAATTAAGAGTGCTGTACCTAAATGCATACAGAGTCCAGATTAAAGTGGTGCTGGAAAAGCACAACAGGTCATGCAGCATCCGAGGAGCAGGATCCTGCCTGACCTGCTGTGCTTTTCCAACACCACTCTAATCTAGACTCTGATCTCCAGCATCTGCAGTCCTCACGTTTACCTAAATGCATGCAGTATAAGAAGCAAGGTAAATGAACTTGGAGCACAAATTGAAATTGGTGAGTATGACACAGTGGATATCACAGAAACTTGGCTCCAAGGGAATCAGGGCTGGGAACAAAATCTCTGAGAATATACATCCTATCAAAAGGATAGGCAAATGGACAGAGGTCCTTGTCAGTAAGAAACGATATTAAATCGATAGCAAGAAGTAATATAGATTCGCGAAGCATAGAATCTGTGTGGGTAGAGTTGAGGAACTGTACAGGAAAAAACACCCAGATGGGGTGTTGTGTACAGGCCTCTTGGATATGGGAAAGAAAATAAATCAGCAGATAGAAAAGGCATGTAAGAAAGGCACTATTATAATAATCATGGGAGGACTTGAATATACAGGTGGACAGGCAAAAACAGGTTGGTAATGGATCTGAAGAAAAGGAATTTGAGGAATGTCTATGAGATTTTTTGTTCTGAAGCAGCTTGTGTTAGTGCACACTCGTGACCATAATTCTATTAGATTTAAAATAATGATGGAAAAGGATAGACCAGATCTAAAAGTTGAAGTTCTAAATTGGAGAAAGGCCAATTTTGACGGTATTAGGCAAGAACGTTCGAAAGCTGTTTGGGGGCAGATGTTCACAGGTAAATGGCTGGAAAATAGGAAGCCTTCAGAAATGAGATAACGAGAATCCAGAGAAAGTATATTCCTGTCAGGGTGAAAGGAAGGCTGGTAGGTATAGGGAATGCTGGATGACTAAAGAAATTGAGGGTTTGGTTAAGAAAAAGGAAGCATATGTAAGGTACAGAAAGGATAGATCAAGTGAATCCTTAGAAGAGTATAAAGGAATTAGGAGTATACTTAAGAGGGAAATCGGGAGGACAAAAAGGGGACATGAGATAGCTTTGGCAAATTGAATTAAGGAGAATCCAAAGAGTTTTTACAAATACATTAAGGACAAAAGGGTAACTAGGGA
>NC_057718.1:22356962-22478880 GCF_004010195.1 Chiloscyllium plagiosum | reverse complement strand
TTGAAAGTGGAGTCGCAGGTAGATAGGATAGTGAAGAAGGCGTTTGGTATGTTTTCCTTTATTGGACAGAGTATTGAGTACAGGAGTTGGAAGGTCATGTTGCGGCTGTACAGGACATTGGTTAGGCCACTGTTGGAATATTGCGTGCAATTCTGGTCTCCTTCCTATCGGAAAGATATTGCGAAACTTGAAACGGTTCAGAAAAGATTTACAAGGATCTTGCCAGGGTTGGAGGATTTGAGCAATATGGAGAGGCTGAACAGGCTGGGGCTGGTTTCCCTGGAGCATCGGAGGCTGAGGGATGACCTTATAGAGGTTTACAAAATTATGAGGGGCATGGATAGGGTAAATAGACAAAGTCTTTTCCCTGGGGTCGGCGAGCCCAGAACTAGAGGGCATAGGTTTAGGGTGAGAAGGGAAAGATATAAAAGAGACGTAAAGGGCAACATTTTCACACAGAGGGTGGTACGTGTATGGAATGAGCTGTCTGAGGAAGTGATGGAGGCTGGTACAATTGCAACATTTAAAAGGCATTTGGATGGGTGTATGAATAGGAAGGGTTTGGAGGGATATGGGCCAGGTGCTGGCAGGTGGGACTAGTTTGGGTTGGGATATCTGGTCGGCATGGACAGGTTGGACCGAAGGGTCTGTTTCCATGCTGTACATCTCTATGACTGTATGACTCTATATTAACATCCAGCTTTCCTCTTGATATAAGCAACATACATTTGTACATAGGGACCAGCTCTCTGGAAATTAAAGGAATCTGTTCATGACTTGTACCTTTTGTGAATAACATGTGAACTTGGGGCATAGCTTTTTCCATTGTAACACTTTGACCAACTTTACCAAGCCAGTCATCTTAATTTATTTGCAATCGTTTGAAACCTCACACTCATTATTTGTCTTGTTAAGTGAAAGACAAAACGCTTTTGCTAATTTGTTTTCTCATTCCAAATTCCGCAAATCTTCCAGCCTCCTTTTCCCTCACAAATTTTATGTTAAAACTGAGCACACACACTCACCCATATTCCTCATAGTTAGCAATAAAGTTAGCATTTCCTCTGATTACGGTGCAGACCTATCTAACATTTACTCTTTTGCTCCCTCAATCAGTGGCTTTAATTATGTAAGAACAAAGCAGCAACTGCCCCTGTCTGCTTTGGCGAGCAGAAGAACATCAGATAAGTAGGAGGGATGTGGAATGCTCTGCCTGCAACAGTAGAAGGCTCGCCAACTTTAAGGGCACTTAAATGGTCATTGCAGAACCATATGGTTGAAAATGGAATAGTGTAGATTAGATGTGCTTCCGATTGGTTTCACATGTCAGAGCAACACTGAGGGCCTGTAACATTCTATGTTCTATAAGTTGATAAAATGAAGCCTCCATAGTCCCTCGCCTAAGTCCATGGGAATGAATATATTTGGGTTATTTCAATCAGAAAGTAAAACCGTCTTTAACCTTCAAAACAACCCCTTTCATGCCATGAACCAATGACTACTTTATATCTCTATTTATATCTCTAACAGAGTTAACTACCCTCTCCTCCAGGCTTGCTGGGTCCACAAAGAAACTCTCTCATTTGTGATGGTATTTTTAATTTATTTGATGTGGGAACTGAATGAAAAGAAGACTGCTGAAAAAAAATTGAAAGAAATGATTTTTCTTATAAATTTATTTTTTGTTGGTGAGTTTTATACAATGGAAGCCTCAAAATCGCAAAAGTTAATAAAGCATATCATCGAAAAGCAAAGACTCCCTGTTGGGTTTGTGATCAACTACAATATACAAAGAAACAGTAGTCCTTCAATAGTGCAGGAAATGCACAGAAAAAACACAGAGAAAACACAGAAACCCCATTTAATGCAATCAAATGTTATGGTCTTCAAAAGACATGAAGTGCATTGAAACATAAAAATTAGGAACAGGAGTAGACTGATTCAATTGTGGTCAAGAGTGTGGTGCTGGAAAAACACAGCAGGTCAGCCAGCATCCGAGGAGCAGGAGAATTGACATTTTGGGCAAGACTCCTTATTCTCCTGCTCTTCGATACTGCCTGACCTGCTGTACTGTTCCAGCACCACACTCTGGACTCTGATCTCCAGCATCTGCAGTCCTCACTTCCTCCTAGTTGATTCAATTGCAGTCTCATTTACACATTCCTGTCCATCCTCAAAAACCTTTGAACCACTTGTTAGTCAAGAATCTTTTAACCTCTTGCTTAAAACTTTCTTGTTCTCTGGGTAAAAGTGTTGAACTGAAACAATTTCTCTTCATTTCCACTTTAAATGGAAGAATCCTTATTATTAAACCTTATTATTAAATCCTTATTATTTATTTCTTGGTTCTTGTCTTTCGCACAAAAGTAATACCCTTTCAGCATTCAGACTGTCAAGTCCTTTCAGGACCTTACATGTCTCAATAAGTTCGTCTTTTACTCTTTTAAATTACAACAAATACAGGCCAAGCACGTCCAACCTTAACTCACAAAAATAACACCCACATCCCAGGTATCCATTGGGTGAATATTCACTGAAGTGTTTCTTAAACATTTATAACACACCTTAAATAAGGAAGGCAAAATTGCATACAGCACTCAGAATGTGGTCTCAAAAACACCCTGAACAACTAAAATGTAACATCCCTACTCTTACATTCAATTCCTTTTGCAACATCCCATTTGCCTATCAAACTACCTGTCTACTAATGTTATGTGATTCATACCTGATCAAGTGTACTCTAGAACTCTGCGGGAAGCCAGAGAAGTGATTGCTGGGCCCTTTGCTGAGACATTTTTATCATCAATAGTCACAGGTGAGGTACCAGAAGACTGGAGGTTGGCTAATGTAGTGCCACTGTTTAAGAAAGGTGGTAAGGACAAGCCAGGCAACTATATACCAGTGAGCCTGACATCGATGGTGGGCAAGTTGTTGGAGGAAATCCAGAGAGACAGGATTTACATGTATTTGGAAAGGCAAGGACTGATTGGGGATAGTCATCGTGGCTTTGTGCATGGGAAATCATGTCTCACAAACTTGATTGAGTTTTTTGAAGAAGTAACAAAGAGGATTGATGAGGACAGAGTGGTGGATGTGATCAATATGGACTTCAGTAAGGTATTTGATAAAGTTCCTCTTGGTCAGCTGATTAGCAAGGTTTGGTCACATGGAATACAGGGAGAACTAGACATGTGGACACAGAACAGGCTCAAAGGTACAAGACTGAGGGTGGTGGTGCTGGACTGCTTTACAGACTGCTGGCGTGTGACTACTGGTGTGCCACAAGGATTGGTGGTGAGTCCACTGCTTTTCATCATTTATATAAATGGTTTAGGTGCAAACATAGGACTTATAGTTAATAAGTTTGCAGATGACATCAAAATTGCAGGTGTAGTGGACAGCGAAGAAGGTTACCTCAGAGTACAACAGGATCTTGATCAGATGGACCAATGAACTGAGGACTGGCAGATGGAGTTTAATTTAGATAAATGTGGGACGTTGCTTTTTGGAAAGGCAAATCATGGCAGGGCTTATATATTTAATGGTAATGTCCTGGGAAGTGTTGCTGAACAAAGAGACCTTGGAGTGCAAGTTCATAGCTCCTTGAAAGTACAGTCACAGGTAGATAGGATGGTGAAGAAGGCGTTTGGTATTCTTTCGTTTATTGGTCAGAGCAGAGAGTATAGGAGTTGGGAGGTCATGTTGCGGCTGTACTGGAAATTAGTTAGGCAACTGTTGGAATATTGCGTGCAATTCTGGTCTCCCTCCTATCAGAAGAATGTTGTGAAACTTGAAAGGGTTCAGAAAAGATTTACAAGGATGTTGACAGGGTTGCAGATTTGAGTGATAGGTAGAGGCCGAATAGGCTGGGGCTGTTTTTCCTGGAGCATCAGAGGCTGAGGGGTGACCTTATAGAGGTTTATAAAACCATGAGGGGCATGGATAGAGTAAATAGACAAGGTCTTTTCCCCAGGATGGGGGAGTCCAGAACTAGAAGGCATAGGTTTTGGGTGAAAGGGGAAAAAATTTAAAAGAGACCTAAGGGGCAACTTTTTCACGCCGAGGGTGGTGCGTGTATGGAATGAGCTGCCAGAGGAAGTGGTGGAGGCTAGTACAATTACAGCATTTAAGAGGCATTTGGATGGCTATATGAAAAGGAAGTCTTTGGAGGGATATGGGCTAAGTGCTGGCAAATGGGACTGCATTAGGTTAGGATATCTCGTTAGCATGGACGAGTTGGACTGAAGGGTCTGTTTCTGTGCTGTACATCTCTATACCTCAATATACTAAGACACCCAGATCTCTCTGTACCTCAGTGTTCTACAATCTCTCTTCATTTAAATCATATCTTTTTTGTCTATTCTGTCACAAATCTGGTCCTTTTGTTTGCTAAAAGCTGTTCCTTTTCTCAAGGCTACTGTGTCCTTGGCTTTTTTCATAGGGGTCATAAACATCTTCCAGTGCTGATTAGACTGGTTTGGTACAGAGATTAAAGGGTTTTGAGAGGCCTTTCTGTTTATATGTAAACAAATGAGACTTCAGGCCAAAGTGATCATGTTTTCAAAGTGACTTGTTTAATGAAAGGGGAGTGGTCATCTCTCTAGCTGAGCAGTTCAGTCCCAAACTAGCTAGGCGTTCAACAATGAGCTGTGTGGCAAGTCTCTCTCTTCCTGCCCTTCTAACTTCAACCTGTAAGCATCTGTTCCATTTTTTATCTGTATTTTAAGGGGGTTTGTTTTTTGGGACTGTTGTGCATATTTGGAACAGCATAATTTAGTCTTGTTTGGATGGACTGAGTTCTGTAGGGGTTCTTTATTCTGTTTCATTGTGTAATTTTGTGAATAAATTTCTGTCTGTTTTGAAATGTAGTAGTCAACCTAGCTAACTTACTCCAGGTAATTTTCACTGGAGACTCACTGAAATAGATTGCAAAGTTATGGTCTGGGCTGCCTGCTGAAGAATATTTTGAGTGGCCTGGCACTTCCTACCAAAGTGGACAAGTCATTGTTTTCCTATGTACTACTGTCTTCTAAATGTTGTTTCCTCACTTATCATTTCTCTAGCCCTCTGCAGGCTCTTTCATTTTGATTTTTATATATCCATACCAGGCATGTCTTTGGCAGGGTGTCATATAGAATAGGGTGGGTGCCCAATGCCCACCCACTCCCAAACTAACCCTTATAACATGTGGAAGGGATGTACTGAATAGACAGCCCAGCTGACAATTAAATGAATATTTACTGGTCTATTGAAATGTTTAAATACTCAGTTGAACCTAATATTACTTTGTCCCCTGCCATATAATGGTAGATGGAGTGGTAAGCCTGTTATTCTTAAAATGGGATACTTGGGGATGGGGGTAGTCTTCAGGAGGTGAGTTTTGCACACTGGAGCAAACTACCATCGTATAGTAGCTCGCTTAATTCGCCACCACTTGGACTTTAAAACCCAATCCTCAAACCCTCTCAGAGCTCAATTTTTTAAAGCATTTAAACACTCCCTGCCCAATGCCCCCAAACTACCTAGGTCCAGGTAGGACCCACATCTATCTGGCAGATGCCATCACCATGGAAGTGCTTGCAGTACCGGCACCAACCACTGTCGAGCTCTTGGCAGTGCTGGGACTGATGCAGCTCCCAGCCTATCAGATTGACCAGGAGCTGCACGGAATGGGAGTCCCTCTCATTGAGAGTTGGAAATCTCACTCTGCACCAATTTAGATTACTCATCGTACTTTATTTCTGATTCTTCTCAGTGTATTGGTTGGCTACTGACTGTCCTTACAGGGGTATAAGCATTCCCCCATCCCCTCCTTCTCTCGTTAAATTCTGCATTTATGTCCCTTTCACAACTTACTTTCTTCCCCACCTCTGTATCATCTGCAATTCCTTCATTCATGTTATGACTATAAAGTAAATATCAAAGGCCCCAGCACTGACATTTGTGGCATACTATTTGCCACATCTAGCCAATTCATAAATGACCCATTTATGCCTATTGTCTGTTTCCTGTGAGGTCACCAATCCACTATCAATATTAACATGGTACCTGTTATGATCCCAGTTATTATTGGACAAGTCAAATCCCAGAGTAAAACTTGATAGATGGTATTTTGTTTGTTTTTTGGCTTTAACAAGGTAGTTTTTCACTGAAACACATATATGCAGTGCCACAGATTAACAATAAAGCAGACATTTATTCATTGAATCTCTACAGTGTGGGAACAGGCCATTAGGCCCAACAAGACCACACCAACCCTCTGAAGAGTAACCCACGTAGATCCATTTCCCTACATTTACTCCTGACTAATGCACCTAACCTATATATCCCTGCTGAAAAATGTGTTGCTGGAAAAGCACAGCAGGTCAGACAGCATCCAAGGAGCAGGAGAATCGACGTTTCGGGCATAAGCCCTTCTTCAGGGCTTCTATATATCCCTGAACAATATGGGCAAGATAACACAATTCACCTGGGCTGCACATATTTGGACTATGGGAGGAAACCACCCACAGACACAGGAGAATGTGCAAATTCTACACAGCAGTCACCCGAGATAGGAATCAAACCCGGGTCCCTGGCACTGTGAGGCAGCAGTGCTAACCAGTGAGTCACCGTGCCACCCACCGTGCAAGAAATGAAGAAAACAACAGAATAATCTGAAATATTTATTTATGATACAAGTTTAAAGATTTTTAAATGCACAATAAAGTATAAGCTCATTTAACTCAGCAGCACTCTTTTGCAATATTCTCACCAGAGCACTTCTTTATCATGGCCATAGGGCTTAAACTAAATCAGGCTTCAAGTCCTAGTCTTAAGAATGTGATAGCCTCTTCCTGTGTCTTCACACAATTAAGCCTAGATTTTCTCTGTCTCAAATAACTCCTTCAGGGTGTTATTACCCAAACACCTCTAGTCTGGAACTTTCAAACTAAACTCTTTATATCTATGTTTTTACAGTTCTTCAGGAACAACTGTTCTACACATCCAACTCCATCCAGGACTCCTGCAAGATGAAAAAAAAAATCCAGAGCCTTCTAACTGAAACCAGATGCACAACTGTTTATAAAACTCATCCAAGGGGAAAAAAAGCAATACCCTCCAGGAAGACAGACTCTCATACTGTGTTTCAGAAGAGATCACCATAATTTCAGAAATACTCAGATTAATTATTAAAGCCCTTCAAAGACTCAAACCTTTCAACATCTCTGTCCCCTCCAATTCTGATCTCTTGTGTATCCCTGAATTTAATTGTTCCACTTGGCTTTTACCTCTTTAGATTCCAAGCTCCAAAATTCCCTCTCTAACTCTGTCCTTGTATCCTGCTTTATAATTCTCCTTAAAAGCTACTACCTTGTATAATCTTCCATTCACTTGTCTTGATAGATGTGCCAAATTCTACTTGTTAAAACATCTATGAAGTACCTTTGGATGTCTTACTCTGTTAAATATGCTATATTGAGCAACTCATTCATATTCTTATCTATATGTAGCAAATAATTGATTGAGATTTTCTAAAGTCTTTGATCAGCTGTTCATACAGTTAACAGCTATGGGCATCAGAAACTGGATGCTTCTACTGGAAGCCAGGGGAGATAAAGGACAGTGCTCAGCAGACAGTTAACAGCATTCAATCACACTTTAATTAGGGGTCTATATATAATGAGCCTTATTGAACTGTCTTAAATAGCCAAAGCCTTTGATGCATTATAAGTGACATGTTTGTAATTGACTATTTAAAATATTTGGTGCACTTACATGATATGGTGGCCGCCCAGAACAAACTTTAATGTTATCAGTGGACGGGACAGTGGGAGGAATACTAACACAATATGTAAATTCAGTGCAACCTTAGAAAAGATTTAAGCACCCAACTGCCCATGGAGAGGGAGCATCCAGTGTTTGCTGGTACGCTTCCAGCATTTCCCGACTAGTGGGCACCACAGGAGCTGAAATACATTATCACACCCAAAGTTCTATTTTAATTTCAAGTGAATAAGTTTGATTTTATTTGATTTTCATTTTAGTGCTCCCTATGGGTTATTTGAACCAATTTTGGATGTTATGTTCATTTAAAATGGTGGAAACTGTTTGATGGGGCTTGAATAGAAAATGAACAAAACAATAATAAACTTACTAATCCCATTCAACCAACTTCTGACTAAACATGAGCTTTAGGAACTGCTGCTTTGATTTACTTACAGACAGAAAAACAGAGGAGCCAGATTTGAGGGAGACAATGTCAAAGTGATAATATCTACTGCACTCGTAATCTGGTGGGCCAGGCTAACCCTCTGGGGAAATGGGTTCAAATCACCTTAATGGCATTTGGCAGAATTTAAATTCAATTATTAATCTGGAATTTAAAGCTTGTTTCAGTAATGGTGATAAAGCAATTATCTATTGCCATAAAAATCCATCTGGTTTACAGATATTCTGCCATTCTCAGCAGGTCCGACCAAAAAGTTGGTTCTGAACAGACCTTTGAAATGGCCTAGCAAGCCATTCAAAGGGCAATTAGTGATCGGCAATAAACACTGGCCTTATCAGTGACGCCATAATCCACAGTAGAGCAAACAAAAGAAAAAAAAGTAAAAGAGCAGCAACATAAAAAGAGGTGAATTATCATCAGCTCCACTCTAAAATACCCCAAAGAGATGGTCATTCAATCGATCTGGTTTTGTGTAGTTCAACTATCCCTTGCCACTACCCATTAGTGACTTGGCTACCTCAAACAGGTTATCAGCATGATTTTCAGTTGGAAAAAATCACAGACAAAAGGTTGTTTCCATTAATCATTATTTGTTGCAACTTGTTGAAAAATAATTCCAATGGCAAAAGGCTATCTTAAAACCCAGCACGTCCACATGTCTTAGAAAATGAAATTCACTTTTTGACAACTCTTGTAGATAAATGCAATTAGTATTGAATGATTGTAATAATGATGGATCTGGAGCAAGTGCAAGTGATTTCCTGTGAAGACCAGTCGTGAATTATTAAATTGTAACCTTTAAAAGAATGAGAGAAGGTACAGTATCTCCTCCAAACCTAAGAAAGATCAGATTCTGAAGCAGTGCGCAATTCTTGGAATTCTATATTTGATGGCTTTTCCCTTTGCAGAGTTCTTTTCCCCTCCATCTTTTAAAAAGAAATTCAGTCCTAGTGTGATTGCTTTAATTTGCTATTCAGTCATAAATCACATTCAAAAGCAAAAAAACTCAATGGATTTGACAACACCAATGGAGAGAGAAACAAATCTCATGGGGACCAAGTTTTAGGTTCACTGACATTGGCAACGAAAGGTGACTGAGCCCGAGAATACCAGTGCTAGCCAGTATGCCAATTTCCCAGCACCTCTCCAATTTCAGCCCTTGTTAGAGGAGGCAGGCATGGGACTTGGTAAAGCCTCTCCAATATTTCCTCCTAGCTCAGACCCTCCAACCCAGCAGCATCTTATTGAGATTGCTGTCCCAACTCAAGGTGAACCTCTGCCAGACTGAAAACTGATTGAACCTAATTTCTTGCCCATTACTGATTGTGCTATTTTCATTGTGGCTGAGGAGATTATGGGGATGATTTGATAGTGGTGTCCCCATGAGGTGAACTGTCAATTAACTGACAGACTCATAAATATTTACAGCAGAAGGAGGGCATTCACCTCATCGTGCTCACACCAATCAAAAAAGATCTGACTACACTAATCCCATTTGGAGCTTCTCATGGAGGTTTATAAAATCATGAGGGGCATTGATAGGATAAACGGACAAAGTCTTTTCCCTGGGGTGGGTGAGTCCAGAACTAGACGGCATAGGTTTAGGGTGAGAGGGGAAAGATATAAAAGGGATCTAAAGGGGCAACTGCAGAGGGTGGTACATGTATGGGATGAGCTGCCAGAGGAAGTGGTGGAGGCTGGGACAATTGCAACATTCAAAAGGCATCTGGATGGTTATATGAATAGGAAGGGTTTGGAGGGACATGGGCCAAGTGCTGGCAAAGGGGACGAGATTGGGTTGGGATGTCCGGTTGGCATGGACAAGTTGGACCGAAGGGCCTGTTTCCGTGCTGCACATCTCAATGATTTTATGTGAATATGTTGAAATCTGACTCCACCATCCTTTCAGGCAGTGAATTCCAGGCTCCTATCAACCTCGGTGTGAAAAAAACATCTCCTCAACTCTCCTCTTAGCCTTCTGCCGCTTACCTTAAATCTATGCCTCTAATCCCTCTACTAATGGAAAAAGTGCCTCCCTAACCAGCAGATCCATGCCACTCATAATTTTATTCGCCCCCTCTCCAACTTCAATGCTCCAAGGAAAACAATGCTAGCCGCCCCAATATTTCCTCCGAGCTCAAAATCTCCAACGCACGCAGCATCTTACTAAGATTGCTGTCCCAATTCAAGGTGAAACTCTACTAGCCTGAAAACTGGTTTAAACTCATTTCGTGCCCATTACTGATTGTGCTATTTTCATTACAGTTAGGGAGATTATGGGGGTGATTTGATAACAGTATAAGACAGTGAGACCAAGTAAATAGAAACAAATTAGGTTTTTCACTGAATTACTGGACTGGGTGTCAACGAGACAGTAAATGAGATTTTTGGTCCCAGAGGTGGTGAGAAATATGACAGGCAGGTGAACTTAATCAAGCAAGAGGCAATAAAGTCAGGTTCTTACTGTTGAGATAAACTTCAGCGATTAAGTTCCTACCCCCCTCCATCCTCAACTGCTGGGTTGAGAATGTCAACAGCAGATGGCAAGCGTATGTTTGCAACATACCAAAACCACAACTTGCTGAAATTAAGTCTGCCTTCCTACTTAACATCTCATTCAAGAAACTCAATGCTTCAGACTCTCAACTGAAAGTAAATGTAGGTGCATACCTAGCATCTGTCACTTATTCCTGTGCATTGGGGTAAGTAATAATGAAGTGCTTCAAGACGCTGCCCATGGCCCATATCAACTCCAGTCTCCCAGCCAGCCTCAATTCCCTACAATTTGCTTACCAGCATAACAGATCCACAGCGAATGCCATATCCTTAGCCCTGTTTTCATCCCTGGAGCATCTGGACAACAAGGACACCTGCATCAGGCTCCTGCTAATAGACTACAACTCCGCCTTCAACACCATTACTTCGTCCAGACTGATCTGAAAACTCCGTGAGTTGGTCTCAGTTCTGCCCTCTGCAACTGGATCCTCAGCTTTCTGACCCACAGACTGCAATCAGTGAAGATAGACAATTGCACCTCCTCCACATTAACACTCAACACTGGAGCCCCCCCAAGGATGTGACCTCAGTCGACTGATGACAAATTCCGAACGAACGCCATCTACAAGTTTGCTGACGACATCACCATTGTAGGACGGATATTAACAACAACAAGTCAAAATACAGAACGGGGTTAAAGGACTTGGCGATGTGGTACAATGAGAACAATCTTACTCTCAATATTGGCAAAACTAAAGAACTGACCACTGACTTTAGGAAAAAAGGAGAGCATGCTCCCATCTACATCAACGGAACTGAGGTCTAAAGGTGACAAGTTCCTCAGACAACCTGTCCTCATCTTCCCATGTAGTTGCAGTCAAGAAGACACAGCAATGCTTCTTCTTCAGGCAGCTCAGGAAATTTAGCATGTCCATAAGGACCCTCACCAACTTCTACAGATACACAATTGAAAGCATACTGTCCGGGTGCATAACAGCCTGATATGGCAACAGCTCTGCCCGGGATCGTAGGAAACTACAGAGGGTGGTGTGCACAGCCCAGGCCATCAAGGAGAGCCAACATTCCATCCATGGACTCTATTTACACAGCTCACTGTCACAGAAAGGCTGCCAACATCATCAAAGACCTGGTAATAATCTCCTACCACCGCTTCCAACAAGCAGAAGATACAGAAGCCTGAACACCTGCATCAGTAGGTTCCAAGATAGCTTCTTTCCGGTCATTATTAAACTATTGAATGGACAGTCTGGCTTCAAATAATGCTGATCTTACTAATGTTGATCTCTCTTGTACACCCTGTGCAATGTTACCAGTATGCCTCCGTCAATCTCTTTTATTCTGCACATCCTTGCTTTCTATGATCTGCCTGTTCTGCTCATAAACAAAGCTTTTCACTATACCTGTACGTTGGTACACATGACAATTAATCAATCAATCAAGTACTTTTACAAATTCCAAACAGGTCCCACAGAATAATGGAACCAAAATACATCATGGTCTGATCACCATGTCCTGATGTCTCAGGAATACAGTCAGCAATACAGTGAGGGAGGGACATCCAATCTAGAAGCTGCTTCATCAGTCATCACAACGACTGCAAGTTCAATGCCACAGCCACACAAAGGGAAGGGTGGCACAGATGCTAGTACTTCCAGTGTCAAGGCTATATTCAAAGAGTTCTGCTTCAAGCTTCCTGAAGGCAAGCTGAAAAGGAGCAGAAAGGAAAGGTATGCTTTCCAGACCAAGAGACCACTGTCACCATCATGACATCAGGAGTAGCGAATTATCACAATCATGCAGAAGCCACTTTGTTACCATATTCCCAACTGTTTCTTGAACAGGCAGAACGACGTGAACATTGGAAAATACAGCCGGGTCTTGGCCAATGGCCTGGACAACCAACTGGGTGAGGATATTAAAGAAGATTGAAGAAGATTCGTGCACACAGTGGCCTGAGACACTTCTGGGTCTCCATCGGCGTGGCCAGCACACAAAGACTACGAAGCAGGTTCAACACACCTGTATGCGACAGGCAGAAGGGAGATGCTTCAAAATGTCCGGGGAAGCTGTCTCTTATATCTGCCAGGAGAGGATACACAGTTCATGTGTCAAAGAAGAAGTAAATATTTTATCTGCCAAAAAGTTTCAATGGATGTTCAAACACTAACAAAAAAGGTGCACTCAGATGCATGCAGTACCCTAGGCATGGTGCTCACATGGAGCTGTCCTCTGAAACCACATAGGATACCACTTTCCAGAATACTCGTGTTGGTTGGAGAATAGACCAGGTGGATAACCATGCTGGTGACATATTCCCCAAGGCATGATGGGGCAGGCTGGCAGGGCATGGTGTAAGGGAAAGATTACTTTCTCCTCAAACCAAAAACATAATAGCTGACATCAACCTTGAATCACAGAAGCAACTACAAGCGATACCAGCTGAGGTGGCCTATAGCAACACAGAACAGCAGCAGGAGGGAGCTTTGCCGGCAGAGGGATATGGGCCAAGCTCTCTAGCTAAGCAGTTCAGTCCCGAACTAGTTAGGAGTTCATCAGTGAGCTGTGTGGAAACTCGCTCTCTTTCTGCCCCTTCTAACTTCAACCTGTAAGCATCGGTTCCGTTTTCTGTGTCATATCGCGGATGTACAGGAAATTGGTTAGGCCGCTTTTGGAATATTGTGTGCAATTCTGGTCTCCCTCCTATCAGAAGATGTTGTGAAACTTGAAAGGGATCAGAAAAGATTTACAAGGATGTTGCCAGGGTTGCGGGGTTGAGCGATAGAGGCCGAACAGGCTGGGGCTATTTTCCCTAGAGCGTTGGAGGCTGAGGGGTGACCTTATAGAGGTTTATAAAATCATGAGGACCATGAATAGGGTAAATAGACAAGGTCTTTTCCCCAGGCTTGGGGAGTCCAGAACTAGACGGCATAGGTTTAGGGTGAGAGGGGAAAAATTTAAAAGGGACCTAAGGGGCAACTTTTTCACGCTGAGGGTGGTGCATGTATGGAATGAGCCGCCAGAGGAAGTGGTGGAGTTTGGTACAATTACAACATTTTAAAGGCATCTAGATGACTATATGAGATGGCTAGAGAGCTGACCACTCCCCTTTCATTACACAGGTCACTTTGAAAACATGACCGCTTTGGTCTGAAGTCTCATTTGTTTACATAAAAACAGAAAGGCCTCTCAAAACCCTTTAGTCTCTGTACTAAACCAGTCTAATCAGCACTGGGAGATGTTCATGACCCCTCTGAAAAAAGCCAAGGACACAGTATCCTTGAGAAAAGTAACAGCTTTTAGAAAAAGTGGACCAGCTTTGTGACAGAATAGACAAAAAAGATATTGTTTAAATGAAGAGAGATTGTAGAACACTGAGGGACAGAGGGATCTGGGTGTCTTAGTATATTGAGGTATAGAGATGTACAGCACAGAAACAGACCCTTCGGTCTATGCTAATGAGATATCTAACCTAATCCAGTCCCCATTTGCCAGCACTTGGCCCATATCCCTCCAAGCCTGCAGGGGCCACCACAGACAGCGATCATTGGCCCCGAAGCAGGTTCAACACACCTGTATGCAACAGGCAGAAGGGAGATGCTTCAAAATGTCTGGGGAAGCTGTCTCTTATATCTGCCAGCTATTGGTTCAGCCCCTGCACCCTCATGGTCTAGGAGGGAATCCCAATCCACTGAAGGAGACAGTGGCTGTCAATTGCAGTGCGAGTGGGTCATTCGAGGGAGCCACTGGGGATCTCTGTGCAATCTCATAGACATCTGTTCATGAATGTATCCAGGATGTCACTGGTGCTCTATTCATTAAAGTGCACCAATTCATTAGCTACCCCTTGGATGCTGGGAGGCACGGCAGGGTGCAACCAACTGCACCCACACAGCAGAAAGCCTCATCAACAACCAGGCGTGTTCATAAATTAGGGACAGATTCTACTGCCTGAGGAGTAGTTCACCTGTGACCACAAGAGCTGAACAATGTCCTCAGCATATACAGGGATGATTGGCTGGTGGCAAGACCTGACTGACAATACCCGTCAGAAATTCTCAGATGATGCCAAGGAGACATACACGTGATTCCTCAAGAGTCATTATAGACCAGACCATTGGCCTCGTGACATTGAGATTCAGATACTGTCTGGACTAGTCAGACAGAGCAACACAGGACATCTGAGAAAGAGAGTCTGATACAGGCATGGTAGAGTTTGCTGCACCTTCCACAACCTGATTCGATAAACAAGGAGTCATCTTGAGAGAGAAAGAGATGGATGTAGGGGTTAAATGTCACTTTCTGAGGGGGTAGCTGGCACTGCAAGTAGCAACCTCTTGCTCTTGTTGGACCATTCTGGGGGTTGAAGGTTTGGACAGTGTACTTTTGAGCTTCCTGACCACCCCCGTACTCACTGTAAACCAGATGTATCACAGGAGTTACCTGCCTACTCCCCTATGGAAATGTCATAAACTAAGAAAAAGATTGCACCACGCTTTACAGAGTACTTTCTAGCAGCTCTGCTCTATGCTGTCAGGGAAAGAAGGGGCATACTTTTATTTTGAACTTGCAGCATCTGTACAATTTTCCTTTTACTTGAGGACACTGGGAACTTTGCTATTAAAATAAAAAAGGCTTGCTTTTATCAAGAACAGGCAGAAAATTTCCTAGAATGAGCAGATTGTCATAGAAGGAGAGTGTGGACAGGCTGGATTTGGAGTTTAGAAGAGTGAGGAGTGAGTTGATTGAAGTCTATAAGACCCTAAATGGTCTTGACAAGGTGGAAGTAGAAATGATGCTTCCTCTTGTGGGTGAGTCCAGGACTGGGAGGCACCGTTTTAAAATTAGGGGTCATCCTTTCAGGACAGAGACATCTCTCAGAGGGTTTAACCACTTTTAAACTCTTGACCTTAGAAGGTGATGGAGGCTGGGTCACTGAATATATTTAAGGCATAACTGGATGGAGTCTTGGAGGAGGAGAAAGTGAGGACTGTAGATGCTGAAGATCAGAGTCAAAAAGTGTGGTGCTGGAAAAGCACAGCTGGTCAGGCAGCATCCAAAGAGCAGGAGAGTCGATGTTTCGAGCATAAGCTCCTCATCAGGAATGGATGGGTTCTTATCTGGCAGGAGAATATAAGGTTATCTGATATAGACTGGAGTGTGGAATTCAAAACACAAAACAGGTCAACCATGATTCTACTGAATGGTAGAACACTTGAAGGATGAATGGTCTACTTTTGCTCCTTTTTTGTATGTTCTTAACTGAAACCTGTTGGAAATTACAATCCAGAACTAACCTACAGTTCAGCATACAATTTCTGACTGAAGCATTTCCTAAAATCCTCTGCTCTTTTCATAATCACAGCACATCCTGATAGCACGTCTGTAAGATCCTTCATATGTTTTATGTTCATTCCTTGTACACTGTTTGTTCTTCACTTTTTAAAATTTTTATTCTTAACAAAGCAAAACATTGATGGAGTGCTACAGATTCAAAATAGCCAGTTTGAGGTGAAAGACCTCTTTACCTTTTACCTTACAGTGGGAACACTCTCAATCGTGAGCTTGAGACCCACCCCAGAGACTTGTATACATTTTCTAGAGACTTAATGTACATGATCTACACTTCAATGAAGCTCAAAAGGAGTACCACATTGCAGCTTTCTGATGAGACTTTAAACAAGTCTCGTCAGGCCTCCCAGAAGATCCTGTGGCATTAGTTTGATGAACAGTAGGAAAGTTCACCCAATATCTTGGTCAGTTTTTATCCCTAAACCAGCATCATTGAAACAGTTTTTCCAATCACGGTCATATTGAATGTAGGTTTGCTCGCTGAGCTGAAAGGTTCATTTCCAGACGTTTCGTTACCTTACTAGGTAACATCTTCAGTGAACCTCATGTGAAACAAAGCTGAAAGTCCCTGCTTTCTATTTGTGTGTTTGGTTTTTTTGGGTTGGTGATGTCATTTCCTGTGGTGAAGTCACTTCCTGTTCCTTTTCTCGGGGGGTGGTAGATGGGGTCGAACTTGATGTGTTGTTGATAGAGTTCCAATTGGAATGCCATTCTCCTAGGAATTCTCATGCGCGTCTTTGTTTGGCTTGTCCTAGGATGCATGTATTGTCCCAGTCGAAGTGGTGTCCTATCTCATCAGTATGTGAGGATACTAGTGAGAAAGGGTCATGTCTTTTTGTGGCTAGTTGGTGTTCATGTATCCTGATGGCTAGTTTTCTGCCTGTTTGTTCAGTATAGTGTTTGTTACAGTCCTTGCACGGTATTTTGTAAATGACATTAGTTTTGCTCATTGTCTGTATAGGGTCTTTTACGTTCATTAGCTGAGGTTTTAGTGTGTTGGTGGGATTGTGGGCTACCATGATGCCAAGAGGTCTGAGTAGTCTGGCAGTCATTTTCGAGATGTCTTTGATGTAGGGAAGAGTGGCTAGGGTTTCTGGATGGGTTTTGTCTGCTTGTTTGGGTTTGTTGCTGAGAAATCGGCAGACTGTGTTCATTGGGTACCCATTCTTTTTGAATACAAGCTATAGGTGATTTTCCTCTGCTCTGCGAAGTTCCACTGTGCTGCAGTGTGTGTTGGCTCATTGAAATAATGTTCTGATGCAGCTTCGTTTGTGGGTGTTGGGATAATTGCTTCTGTAGTTCAATATTTGGTCTGTATTTGTTGTCTTTTTGTAGACGCTGGTTTGAAGTTCCCCATTGGCTAATCACTCTATTATTTCAAACTAATGCCAGTCATTCCTGCAAACATTCCTGTTTGACCAAGACAGGTCACATGATCTCACCTTCTATGATTTGGCCTCAAATTTGACTTGATAATGCCCTTGGGGAATACTTTTGAATGTATTTACTTCATTAGAATCTGACCACGCTCACTGCTTTTTAAAATTATTATGAATCAACCTTTTCAGATTTATTATTACATAGCTCTGGTGCAGGTGGGACTTGAACCAGACCTCCTAGTCCAGAGATAGGGACAGTCCCACTGTTATACAAGAACCCCTTACTACAGTCGCCAGTAGAACTTAAATTCAATTAATAAGGTTTAGAATTAAAAGTTAGACACAGTAATAGTGACCAATAGACTATAATCTTCGAGGAGAAAGTGAGGTCTGCAGATGCTGGAGATCAAAGTTGAAACTTTATTGCTGGAACAGCACAGCAGGTCAGGCAGCATCCAGGGAACAGGAGATTCGACGTTTCGGGCACAGGCCCTTCTTCAGGGCCTGAAGAAGGGCCTGTGCCCGAAACGTCGAATCTCCTGTTCCCTGGATGCTGCCTGACCTGCTGTGCTGTTCCAGCAATAAAGTTTCAACCAATAGACTATAATCAATTGTTGTGGAAATTCATCTGCTTCATTCATGTCTTTTAGGGAAGGAAATCTGTCATCTTTTCCTGGTCTAGTCTGCATGTGACTTGAGATCCACAGCAACATGGCTGATTCTTAGCTGCCCTCTGAAATGGTCTAGCAAGCAACTTGATTCAAGGGCAATTAGGAATAGGATACAAATGCTGGCCTTGCTGGAACAAATTCATAAAGGCACCATATCAATGCCAAGCATTGTTGCTAACTATAGTATGTGCAATTTGGCTGCCATGTTTCCTACTTTAGAATAACAATTACTCTCAAAAGAATTGTGTCCACTGTACTTTGATTGTTGTACAAATATAAAACTTGCTTTCATCCTGATGGGCAGGATTCAAACTGTAAGTTTTCCATTTCTCAGAACTACATTTCTTTGACCCTGACATGCTAAAACAAACAAAACAAAATAAAAATTATGAAAGGCAAAAACAAATAATGAGATCATAATAAAATTACTGCAGAAATGCTCTCTAGACTTCTGTGCTGGTAGAGCCTCCAGCTTGTCTGAACATTAAATATTCAACATTTTGTCACTTATACTGGCAACATTTCCTTTATTTCTGCTGCATAATATGCATGTCCATTTGTTATTTGAAGATGAACATTGACAGCCCTTCGTAATATAAAATCTCATGCCCACAAAGCAAAAAGACAGAGCTGCAAACAATTTTCATGGGAATATCAAATTGCATTACATGAGCCAATCCAAGGAGGGAGGCATAGGGACTTCAACATGAAAGATAAAAGATACACAAGAATATGTTCAAAGGCTGCAAACTAATAGAAGGACTAATCACAAGACCATGAATTTGAAACCCAGGAATTATACTGCCATTTCTGTTAAAAGCCTCATTTTTTAAAAAAAAAATATGCAAATCTTTGTTTTGGATTTGCTATTCAGTTCTTGGTTTATTCATATCAAGAGGTTTTTATTTGTGGGAAGGGCAATGAACATAAGAGGACTTGCATTTACTTTAGTCACTAGTGAATCCAATGAGGAATTGAAAAGAAATGTGCTTACCCAGAGAATGGTTAGAATGTGGAATGATCGCTATTATTGAGTTGAAGAGCATTGGTGCATTTAAAGGGCAACTAGATAAGCTTATAGGCAAGGAATTTATAGAAGAGTGTACTGATAGGATGAAATGTAAATTGGTGAGGGCAGGGTTGGGGGCAAAGAGAGAATGTGTAAAATATTGACCAGCTATGGACTAAATGGCATGATCCTCTGGTGTAAATTCTATGCAATTCTACATTGTGTTAGGAAAGAGGGAAAGTGGAGAGAATTATTCAAGAGTGTGGGGTTAACGTAAATCTGACAGTGATGTAACTTGATGATGTGATGATGAAATAGAGTGTTCACTCAGGCAGAGGGTGTGAAATGGAGACTGTTAGAGAAGCAGCTCTCTATTAGACCACAGTCGCATATATAGTATGAATGAAGTGTTGGAATTACTTTACTATGACTATGTCCAGATCACTGGTATGGCACAACAGTTAAGGACAATCAACACTGAAAAGGACAGTACAGACTTCCATTCCATGGCTCATCCCCATCACATAACAAATACTAGCTCATGAAAGAGACTTAATCCCAACAACATACATTGATCCAAATACTCATCTGCAGTGACCTTATCACCAAATGTGACTGTGTTGCCTTTCCATCCACCTAATTTCAGCACAGATTTCTAAGACTCAGCCTCCATCTCATTTTCAACCAGGCTTTGGGGAGGGGTGAGGAACTTATACACATATAACATTGTATTGCAAGTGCTTTGAGATATCATCAATGTTGACTGTTCCATTTGCACCAATTCATGCACTCAATGCACACAATTCATCACACACCGATATTGTTGTTCCCATGTTCTCTCAATAATACCACTGCGCTACTGTTGTTAAGTTCTGAATGATGTTACAATTCTTCAATACATGGTTGACTGGAACTGGTGTTAATCTAGGTGTGGGACCAGTTGTGCTTTTTTCAGAAGTCATTATGCCATTTCACCACTGCCATCAGAAGGATAGAAAGAAAAAAGGATTTCTAACAACTGCATCTAAAGAGATTCTGGACAAACATAGTAGATAAAGGAATAGGAAATTGCACTGACAGGTTTAGCTGAAGAGAGGGGAAAGGATGCTTTTATGGAGGATAAACACCAGCATGGAGACCAGTTAGGCTAAATGCTGGTAGACACTTCAGTTGGATTTTTACTACCTGGGGAAACTCAAGTTGGGAAAAGTAAGAGGATGGTCAGAGGTGCTATACTCTCTCCTTTTCCCCAACCCCTTACCATACTTGGCTGACCAGGAAGAGAATGTAGGATGTGGCTCTCTTAGCTGCACTCAAAACATGCACTGACAGAGTGGGGCAGCACAGTGGCTCAGTGGTTAGCACTGCTACCTCACAGCACCAGGGTCCCAGGTTCAATTCTAGCCTTGGGCGACTGTCTGTGTGGAGCTTGCACATTCTCCCCTATTCTGCGTGGGTTTCCTCCAGATACTCTGGTTTCCTCCCACAGTCCAAAGATGTGCAGTTAGGTGAATTGGCCATGCTAAATTGCCCACAGTGTTAGATGCATTAGCCAGAGAGAAATGGGTTTGGGTGGGATCCTCTTTGGAGGATCGGTGTGGACTTGTTGGGCAAAGGGCATGTTTCCACACTGTAGGGAATCTAACCTAAAAATGCCAGCACAGCAGGAAAGTGGACAGGATTTTCCCAAATCAGTTCCTCTTTCTTTTGTGAAAATTCACACCTCGGTAATTTGTGTACTATTTATATTACAAAACCAAAACCACTGGTAGCCAAACACTCTGTAGCACTGTAAGCTTTCACATTGGTTCTAAACTACCATCAGACCAATATACTATAAAAGATAATTTGTTTTTTTTTAAGGTATCAAAAAGCAGGAAACATTTTTCTCAGAGCAAACATCATAAAATTAAAAATCAATCACAGTTAGTGGAGATTTGAGAAGGGTGATGTCAGTTTTCTAGTTTTCAAGATCAAATATGCACTAGATTTAGGAAAACACTAAAGGACAACATCACTGAATTGTTACAGAGCAGGAGGAGGCCATTTGGCCCATCATGCCTACATTGGTTCTCTGAGCAGTTGACTTACATATCTCCTGCGTTTTCGCCATAACTCTGAAAACTGCTTTGATTTAAATAATCATCCAATCTCCTCATGAATGCATCAATTAAATATTCCTCCACCACATTTCCAGGCAGCGCATTCCATATCCTAACTACTTGCTATGGGGAATGGTTTCTTCTCACTTCACATTTGATTCTTTTGTAAAACATTTTAAATCTATTACTTAACAATAACCTGCTCAATAACATTCAGTTTGGGTTCTGCTAGGGCCATTCATTACAGTCTCAAGGTCAAAAGAGCTGAATTCCGGAGGTGAGGTGAGACTGCTTGCCCTTGTCATCAAGTCAACCATTGACCGTGTATGACATCAAGAAGCCCGAGAGAAACTCTAATGGTAACCAAGGGGAAAACTCTCCACTGGATGGAGTCATACCAAACACAAAAGAAGATCGCTTGTAGAAGGTCAGTCATTCAAGCTCCAGGACATCCCTGCAGACATTTCTCAGAATAGCGTCCTCAGCCCAACCATCATCAGCTGCTTCATTAATGATCTTGCCAACATAAGGTCAGAAGTGGGGATGGTCACTGATGATTGCACAATATCCACCACTATTCAAAATTCCTGACTTGGAATATATTGTTGATCCTTCGCTGTTGCTGCATCAAAAACCTGGAATTTCTTCCCTAAGGGCATGGTGAGTTCCAAATGTGTGCCCATACTATGTGGACTACAACAGTTTATCAACCATCTACTTCAAAGTCTCATCACAAACACATCCTATTTAGATGATGCCCACATTTTTCATTGCTTGAGACTTTGCAGAAACAAAGATACTCAACAAAAAAGTAAATGTTAAAACAATGTACAAAGAAAACTGCCAGGTAGCAATGTTTGATCTTGGGAATATAAAGTCAAAAAATAAGAAGAGTGCATTAGTCAAGCTGTAAGGATAACTGAGTTTTGAGAGTGAAATTTTATAATCATAGTTTTATGTGAAATTCAACCAGTTTTGTGAAACACATTTGAGATTTTTATTACATACAAGCTAAACACAATGTCCCAGAAAATATTCAGCTGTGTTCCATTGGTATCAATGTACTGCTAACACCAGAAGAACACCAACAGTAAGTTTTCTGAGCATCCAGACTAATATGGGTACTTACTACATGTCAGAGGGGATGCAACATACCAAATAATATTGGCAACCCCCCCCCCCTTTAAAGAAACTCTCAACCAAGCATATCAATGAAGGTTTTCTGGAATCTTCTAAGTAAAAGCCCCAGCGTATGCAAATGGTTTCTTCCTCTGTCACACTGTCTGAAGGGAATACGACCATCTGCATTCAGATTAAATGCAGCATTAATTGGTTATAATAGAATTGCTTACCAAGGGGACATGAATTTACTCGCCATGTACAATCCAATTAATTTGATCATTTGTGACCCATTGACAAAAACTAAAGAGAACTGCCGGAATGCAATTGCCTTAAGAAGGTTGATGACATTCAAGGATATTTAGACATGAAAAATAAATCCTTAGAGAATCAGCCAATTTTTTTTTCAAACCTGACGCACTCCAAGTGGCCTGAGTGGAGTAATTACATATTTCTTTAACATATCTAAATCAGGTTTTCAGCCAGGCTGGGTTTGAGGATTTTAAGGATTAAGCGCAGGGTATATTTGCAGAATTAAACAAGAATGTAGGCAGATTGAGACAGCATGCCTCCACTGAGCTGCATCTTGCTTTCTGATCCAAGCCAACTGTTCTGTTATTTCTGCCCTTACGCCCACTGTGGCTTACCACATCTCACCCAGAGGACTTTCAGGAAATTATAAAATGTGTAAAATTACCCACCCACAGCAGGGAAGCTCCACAGTTATCTACCACCTCAAATTGATGGAGAATGCGTGCCATCAGTTCATGGCCTTCAACTGTATACCAACTCTGCCATGCCATAATCAAATGCTATTTATGAGCTTGTGACTGGATCATGATCTCTATCACAAAGAAATAAAACTCACTGTATTCTGTTTGACTTTATCCAAGAGGTCACTGAGAGATTGCACTGAAGACGTCAGATGGGAGAATAGGCAGATGCTTAGGAAATGTCAAGGAAAGAAATGCTTTCTAACAAAAATACATTAGTTGTAGGAGAAAGTGAGGTCTGCAGATGCTGGAGATCAGAGCTGGAAATGTGTTGCTGGAAAAGCGCAGCAGGTCAGGCAGCATCCAGGGAACAGGAGAATCGACGTTTCGGGCATAAGTCTGAAGAAGGGCTTATGCCCGAAACGTCGATTCTCCTGTTCCCTGGATGATACATTAGTTGTAGGCAATTAAATGAAGTGATTATTGATTGACAATATTATAAGAAGTAATTTGGATGAATTCCACATATAACAAAACACCTGTGATGATTACTGAATGTCTTTTATAGGTTTTTTTTGAAAAAAGACTTCATCCTTGAACTCCTATTGTTAATCTGAAAAATTATTAGATAATTAATGATGTGTAGACTGAGTCAGCATGCCTCCACTGCTCTGCATCCAGGCCAACTATTCTCACTAGATGCCTTTCTGGAAACTATGGAAAGGGTAGGATTATTCATTCTGTGAAGATGTTCCAGTGACATCTACCTGTACAATCTGTCAGACAATAAGTATTGGTTTAAGGTCTCCAACTCCCAACTAGGTCTGTCTTGCCATCATCACTTGTTAATAACGAACTTAAAACAGAGGAAACATTATCACCTTCAAACATTGACTCTGTTTCTCTCTTCACAACTGGAGCCTAATCTGCTGAGTATTTCCAGCAAATGTCCTGTTCAATAGGGCATACAGCAGCAGGTGGCAACAGGAAAGGAGTGCACTGAGCAGGGGACCCTCTCTGGAAGAAAGAGTGTCTTTGGAAGAGAGAGGCCTCATGGAGAAACAAAAAAAGAAACAAACGACATCCTCAATCAGTCGTGAACTACTGGCTTATGTTGGTGTAAATGCTCTGCTTTCTGAGTTTTACCATAATTTCACCCTCTTTGTAAAGACCTGATGCCAGAGGAGTAAAGAAACCTGTTTTCCAATCTTTGGGCTGTCCATATGCTTAGATCTTGTGTGAAATCCTGATGCCATTAACCACTTTTAATGATTCCCACCTTCTCAACCTAACTGTTTATTATTCACCAGGGATGTCTATGCTCGCTGCACCTCCATCCTGCACCAAGATGGCCTGAGCATTCTCTGCTTCTTCACTGAATGAAAATCCTATATTGTCCCATCCTCCAACACTGCCCACGTTCACATCACTGAGCTTGTTCTTAAAATTCATAACTTCCTCTTTAACTCCAGTCATTTCCTCCAAATGAAATAGTTTGGTACGGAACCCCATGTAGATTGTTGCCATGTCCATTTTTCTGTGAGACAAATAGAATATTCTTTGTTCCAATTCTACAGAGAACCCCTCCCTGGCCTCTTCTTCTGGTACTTTAATGATGTCTCAGTGTCTTTTTCTGCCTTAATCTCAATCTGGAAAATTGAATGAACTTTGCGGCTAAACTTCCACCTTTCCTTGTCTTCACATCCCTGATTTCTCTCTTCCCTTTTGTAGCTTCCAGCTCCATTTTGCAGATCTCCATTTGCAGGGATGGGCTATTGACCAATATAAGCCAAGTAATGCCTACAGCTCCTAAAACTACACTCCTCCAAATTGTTTGAATGTTCTGTAAGGACTCTATTCTACTTCTCATTTTTGCTGCTTCCTGAGTAACCGTTGGAATGAAGTCACCTTTCTCACCATTGCTTTCAATAAATCTTCCTTATCCCTCAACCAAGGATTTTCCTCCACCATAGCTGACAGGATCCTTAGTTCACAGTCCACTCTTTCTCTTCTCTCCCAGTGCCTCAACTGGGTTGGAAAAGCTCAGCAGGTCAGGCAGCATCTGAGGAGTAGGAAAATCGATGTTTCAGGCAAAAGCCCTTCATCAGGAAACTGATGAAGGGCTTTTGCCTGAAACATCAATTCTCCTGCTCATCGGATGCTGCCTGACCTGCTGTGTTTTTCCAGCACCACACTCGCCTCTAATCTCCAGCATCTGCAGTCCTCACTTTTGCCCACAAGTGGGTTGCCCCAGTCTGAGGCTGCCCTCCCACTGGGCTGTTCAATGGATTATTCAGTGCCTTTTCAGCAACATTCATCACAATGCCACCACCAAACACATTTTCCCTTTTCATCATTCCAATACCTTGATCTATTTCTCAAATTGTAGCCAAAATTCCCACAGAGCCTCCACATTGAGCCTTCCTATGCAATCCTCAATGTTTACACCATCTGGGTCTACAGACTCCAAATGTTCTGAATGGTTTTCTGTTATTTTAAATTGCTGCTGACTCCCACTCTTACTTCACTGTCCTTTGACTCTTACAATTTCACAATGTAGCCCAATGGAATAAGAAAGCTACAATATCTCTTCCCATGACTGAGCACTTTATAGGCTTCTGGATTCAACATTAAGTTTGGGGTTTGCTTGTAAATATTTAATATATATTTTATATATTTATTATTACATATTAAAATGCATAATTTATTATATTTAATACATATTTAATTGGCTGCATGGGTGTTTTATTTGTGGTGATTAGTAGTTTTAAAAACAATGCAGACAGAAACATGTTTCTTTCCAGTTGGACTTGCCGAGCTATTAAAGAGGGACTAAGACTTATCATACAGTATTGGTCAAAGAGGCAATCTTTGAGCAATAATTTGGAAGTGATAAGGAGAGATTGGGAAGTGAAGAATTTAAGGAAAGTATTTCCATACTGCGACCAAGGGGTAGAGTGATGAAAACTGGGGATGTGCAAGAGACCCAAACTTAGAGATTGGAATGTGGGAGAAGACTTCACCGTTATGAAGAATTGGAGCCAGGGAAGGATTTGACAACATGGATGAAAGTTTAAAAATCAAAGTGGTGCGAGATTGTCAACTTGCTGGCATGCAATAATCATAGGCTTCATACAGCACAAAAGGAGTCCCCTCAGTCCTTTGAGAACATCTTTGCAAAAGCAAGTTAATTAATCTCATTCCACCTGCCCTACCTTGTAACCCTGGAAAGGTCTTCCCTTCAAGTGTTTATCTAAGTCCCTTTTGAAAGTCACAATTGAGTTTGCCTCCAACACCCTTTCAGTCAGTGCATTCTATATCAAAAAAACCAATGCGTGAATAAGAGTTTTTTACTGTCACCTTTTCCTAATTACCATAAATTTTGTCTTATAATTTTGACCTTTCCTCCAAAGAGAATAAATTCTCTTTATCTACTTTGTTTCGGTCCCTCATGTGTTTCCAATGTAATTACCTCAGCAAAATTTTGCATTGTAATTTGGAAGAATTGATTAAAGAACCAGATAGAAAACACGACAGATTGAGCAGAACATGACCTGGCAGTGGAGTTCTCCCTAACTGTGAGGTGCCTCTATTCCTTAATTTAGATGAATACATGAAAAATTTACATGAATTACTATTCCTTGAGAAAAAGAACTGGTGTTTGGTTACCACATACCTCTTATTTATTTAGTCAACAAATGAAAGCTTCTTTCAGACTATTATATTTAAAACTTGGACATTGTTACTTGCAGTCATCACCAATGGATATGGTTCTGTTGTATGTATAGAACTGTGGAAGCAGGTAAAACTACCTACAAAGATTAGTCATGGGAAAAATATGACCTACTGTGACAAAATGAACCAGGGCACAGGTTGTCATCACAGGAAATCAGTGGATGGGCAAGTAGCCACATCTTAGGGCAAAAATAGCAAACAAGGAAAGTACACTACACTCCAAATATTACTACTCTGTATGCACTACAAAGATTAAAGTCAACATCAGCCAAGATTAAGGTCCAGCCTACATTGTGAATTCAACATTATGAATATGCCATTGTCAACTAATGCTGCATCATTTAATCATGATTGTGAAGTAAATTGTGCTGATTTTTAAATTATCTTCTTTTTCAGACCAAACACAGGTTCAACAATATTGTTAAGTACCTGTTACATTGGGCAAGGGAGAAAGAGGACAGGGGAGAACAATGACTACCCATTGGAAGGTAAGTTTTAAGCTTTGCAGAAAGCAAAAACACACCAAAAAACATTCGGATGGTATGCTGGATCAAAGTACTCACTTCCTGGGAAGCTTTAGTTTTTTCACTTTTTCTTCTGCCTGGTCATCAGCAATGCCTACATGGCAACCCAAAGCCATAAGGGTCCTGTAAAATAAATGGACAGAAGTAAGTAAACCTTCAAATCATATCCTTTTACATAAATGGGAGAACTGATAGCTCCACTTTGGTGCTCATTACAGAATCCCTACAGTGTGGAAGCAGGTCATTTGGTCCATCAAGTCCATTCTGACCCTCCAAAGAACATCCGACCCAAACCCATTCCATACCTGCTGCCCCACATTTCCCATGGCTAATCCACTGAGCCTGCACACAATGGGCATCTTATCATGGCCAATCCATCTAACCTGCATATCTTTGGACTGTGAGGGCAAACTCAAACACCTAGAAGAAACCCATGCAGACACGGGAAGAATGTGCAAACTCCTGCAGACAATTGCCCAAGGATGGCATCGAACCTGGGTCCCTGATGCTATGAGGCTATAGTACTAAACACTGAGCTACCATGCTACTCCATTATAAACCTCACTAACCTCTTCCCACTTCATTCATTTAACACCAGCAACATATTCCTCAGTTCTTTCCTCCTCATGTTTAATAAATTTAAATGCATCCAGGATCCTTTGTCTCAGGTACTTCCTGTGGTTGTGAGTTCACATTCCAACCTGAGTAACGAAGCTCCTTCTAAATTCTCAGCAACATACTCTTTATCAGAACTAGACACATCATAAATTCTTAGACAGCATATGAAAATCCAGGAATTAACCAGTGAAAAGATTGTTCTATCCACTGTACAACTTTACTCACATATCACTCCATCTCATCGCACTTGCTGCAGTGCTTCGCAGCTACTTTGGGGAGATAGTGCCATGGTAGTCATGTCATTGGACTGGTACTCACAAGGCCATTGTTAATTCTCTGGTGATATGGGATCAAATCCCACCATGACAACTAGTTTAAATTTACGAATAAATTCAAAATATGGAGCTACCGTCAGCAATGACAATTATCATTTGTAAAAGCCCATCTGGTTCATTAATGCTGTTTTGGGAAGGAAATCTGCCATCCCTGCTTGGTCTGCACTACATGTGGCTCCAGATCCACAGCAGCAGACGGAAATGGTTTAGAAAGCCATATGTTTCACAGGAGATTAAGGGTGGGCAACCAATGTTGACCTTATTAATGTGCCCATACCTCACGCAAGAATAAAGAAAAATGTCTTTTCAAACTCCATTTCTCAACACACTATCGAGCATCAACAGTTCAGCATACTACAGCCTTCTGGACTCAATAATGAGTTTGTGGCGATTGCAACCAGGGCCAGGTGGATCCCATTGACTTGATGGCCCGATCATCCCTGGCTGACAGATACAAGCAGGAGATTAAAAGAGAAAAGAAAGGGAAAAAAAAGAAAAAAAAAAAGCAGGAGATTCAGAAGGTCTCCTCAGTCTACACAGCGCATGTAAATAAAGGGTGACTTGGTGAGGGGATACTAGCCTCTATGCGGTTATTTCAGAGTTCAATAAATTTTAGAATATAATATCTGCCTCCATTTTGTTCCATGTGTTGTGTTAATGAAGTTTATGTTTTCATTTTCTGGCTCGTTTCTGTCTTTATCCTTTCATTTACATTCAGCCTCTACGTAGCTACTCATGCCAAAGCTGTATTCCTTTACAACACTCATTACTATTCTATTTGTCTTATGCATCATGAAATATTTTGTTCCTTAATCTCTCGCATCTTCCAACCTATCCTCTCCTAACTTCTACCCTTCTAAGTTATTCTTTCTACTCCCACCCCTCCTTGACTGGATCAAAACAAATAATTTTATCCTTATTTTTCAGTTCCAATGAAAGATAAATAACCTAAAGTGTTAACTTTATTTGTCTCCACAGTTATGATCAGTGTAAGTATTTATGTAATTTTGTTTATTTAATCTCTCCAACCTGACAAATAATTTTTAGTCACTTTATTCAGGAATTTTAGTGATGCTGCACAAAATGCTGTTTTCCAATAGGTTTGAATTACTTTCAGTGTATTTGTAATTAGTACTCGAAATGTTGGACACTGGCCATAGATTATTAGTGGGCTGTCATCAGCTCTTGATTTTTATCCCCAGTAAAATGGGCACAGTGAGAAGCACAGGATGGTAAGCATTTACAAGTTGCAAACTGTGGTCACAATGACCAAAGTCCAGCAGAGTCTAACTACAAGAATGTTCCCATCATCTAACGCCCTTAGTGGGGAGTGTTCCTGACAAAGAATATTTAAGAGAAAACTGGAGGCCAATTCCTACCCTTGCTATTCAGTGAAAATTCAGTGATAGCACAAGGAAATTCACACTGATATCTAAGCTTCTATTACTGGAGTTAACCACATAACCTGGGTTTAAAGCAAGCAAGTGCTTCATTGACACCTGAGAATGGCTGTCACATGATATTAATAGAAGTGCAATGCAACTTGCAGAATTTTTTTCACATTTTGAATGGATGAATCATTAGTTCTCAACATTAAAATTACAATTTAAAACTTGCTCTGTTTCTCAAGAGGATTTGTCCTCCTTTTGGCCTCATGGAAATTTACCCCCTATAATGCTAAATTCACTGCAGCCCTCCTCAGGAGGTAATTTCCAACCTACTCCCCACTTAGGGGAACTGGGTGGACTCCAGCATGCAGACAATAGATGGTCAGGTCTCTGCAAGCTGCTTGAAAAGTAAAGGTAAAGTCGTTATAGTCCGATCGGAGCATCGGGCTGCTCTCTCATTAGAGAGAGAGACGATTGGTGGTAGTTTCAAATGTATACGTAGTTTGTCAACCTCACTGATGACAATGGACAGTCAGGGGCATGCTCCATCTACTGCCTGCCAAATTTCCACTAAAATCAACAATTAACACAGGGGCAGTGAAAAGAACACTTGCCAGCATTATTTTACTGGCCAGTATTGCTCATATTATGTCTCAGAAAATCATAACACTTAGCCATGATCTCCCTTACACTTGCTCAACACTGGGGTAATCAGAGTTAAAAATCACACAACATCAAGTTATAGTCCAACAGGTTTAACTGGAAGCACTAGCTTTCGGAGCATTGCTCCTTCAAATCACCCGATGAAGGAGCAGGGCTCCAAATGTTAGCGTTTTCAATTAAGCCTGTTGGACTATAACTTGGTGTTGTTTAATCAGAAACTTTGTACACCACACCAATCTAACACCAGCATCTCCAAATCATGATGGGGAATCAGACTCCACCAAGGTGAAGGTAACTAGAAAAGGAGTCCCAATTTATAATGTTTTAAAGCAAAGAGAGTTGTAAATAAAATGCACAGGTTTACATTCAAAGTATTTTGGACTTATACTTGCATTTATATGTAAGAGTCAGTTACATTCTGATGTGCAGACAAAATAAGGTGGAAATGTGGCTTTGCATTGAGTTGTCTCAAGCTCAGTCATGTCCTTTATATTTGTTCTGGGTTCTGACCTGAATCAGTTCAATCAGTTTGCAAAACCATATACTTAATGGTCCTTCTCCCAGCACTCAGTCATGAATCAGTTTCAAAAATCCTTCCAGTTATCTTACTGTCAAAATATTTTCACTTAACAAATGACTTATGGGGAGCTGTCATTTCTTGTGTGAGAAAATGAGGTTGAAAACTTTATATTTATAAATGTCATCATATTGCCAATTCAAATGAAGACAGTTCAGGGCTGTTACTGTAAATACTTTCTCCAGAATTTAGAATCATGTGGTCTACAAGTTAGAAAGCAAGCTGATTTACTAATAACATTCCTTAACATCCTCAATGATACTGAAGCAATAAGTTTTCTCAGAGGACTCACTGTCCTATGATTTCCAACTGTCAGTATTATTGGTACATACTCCTTGCAGTAACAATTTCATTGTGATACAACCATGTGAAATATGAACAGGAGTAGGCCATCCAGCCCCTTCAGCCTGCACTGCCATTCGATCATGGCTGATCTGACATTCTTCACATCCACTTTTCTACCCTGAGCCCATACCCTTAATTCCCGTACTGACCAAGAATTTATCTATCTCAGCTTTAAATACACACAAGGTCTCTGCCAACACCCCACCCCCACCCCCTTCCGCCCCATAGCTCTCTATGGAAAGGAGTTCCAAACGCTCACAGCCTACTTCCGCATTTCAGTCTTAAATTGATGATCCTTAATTCTGTTTCTAACAGGGCATTGTTTCAGTCATCCAAAAGTTCCTATGGCAATGAGCTTGGCAGTTACAACAGCAGAGCACCTACTAATGCCCATCAACACCAACCCCATTAATGTGTACAGAGTTGGCTGCAGGGCATCTCATCTGCAAAGGACTACTGGAGGCCTGGAACACTAGGATTGCATTGTTGGTGCCAACCAGCTTCCCATGATCAGTTAACATGGTTCCTAATGCAATCTTAGGTACAGACTGATTCACTAACACCCAAGCCACTACCATCCTGAGAGAAGCAATAACTTTAAACACTTTGGTGTAACCTAGTTTGGTTGGATCTCTCCCCTCACCCTGAATGCATCGTTCCCTCTATGACATGGCCTCATACCCTGCTTGAAACCAATATGTCTTATCTCACGAGATGCACCATCCACATAAAGCATCCCTAGACATTTCATGGGAGCATTATAAATTAAGATCTGATGACAAGCCACATAAGGTGATATGAAAGAAGATTGTCAATAGCTTGATCAAAGAGGTAGTATTTAAAGAGAAACTTCAAGGTGGAAAGAAAGTTAAAAGAGCCTTAGAGGTTTCAGGAGAGAATTCCAGAGCTTAGAGCATAGGCAGTTGAAGGCACAGCTACCAATGCGGCACAATTAAAATCTGGGGTGCTCATGGTGCCAGCTTTAGCTACAAGTAGACATTTCAGAGGGTTTCAGGAAAGAAAGAAGTAGCAAGGTATAAAGTAATTCTGTATTTTGAAAATAAGGATGAACATTTTAGAACTGAGGCCTTGTTTTACCAAGGTACAATGTAGGTCAGCATCACAGGGGGGATGGGTGAACAGATTTCTGGGCAAGGTAGAGGGTCAAGTTTGCAGAGGATATAACTTAGAAGGTCACCCAGGAGTGCATTAAATTAAACAAAACAAGAGATAACAAAGGCATGAATGTGCAGCAAATCAGCTGAGGCAAAGCAACTTCAAGAGACTTGATGGAGATGGAAATCGGTTATCTTGGCTAAGGTGCTGATTTGTGGTCAAGAGCTTCTTTAGTTCAAATATGAAACCAAAACTGAACAGTTTGGTTCAGCCTCAGGAAATTTCCATGGAGAGCAGTGGGGTTGGTGGGGAGGGAGTGAAGTCTGAAATGGCAGCTGAATACAATGGCTTTGGTCTTCCCAAGGTGTAGTAACAATCTCCAAATGCAGGCCATAGTTTGGGAAGAAAGTTCCCACCATCAGCTTCATGCTCTTTAGACCAGTATCAGTTATAGCCAAATAAGAACTTGGAAATCCTACTACTCTATCAGGCCCCTCTGCTGCTCTCCCTTTGGAGTCACAGACAGATTGCAGCCATGTCTGCTCTAACATTTACTCTGCTTGGTGATGGTTCTGGTTTCAAAAATGAATACATATGCTACCAGTATTGCTAAAATCTAGCTCACATTAATGCATTTCCTCTGATTCTATACCCAAAAAACTTGCTCATTAAAGTCATTATTAAATAAATCTTTCACAATCGATTAATTTGTGATTCGCATTAGGAAAGATTTAGACAGAATATTGTATCATACCAAGTTTGCCTGGCTATCATCTAGATTTGCGATGGCAGAACACAGTCTGAGTGTATTTCATCTCAGCAACACAGGAATTAATTAAAACTGGGGAGATTGCCCCGAGTGGATTAAATACACTGCAATAATTTTTCACATATGCTCTAATGCAAATATTTAGGTTTTTCCTTTTACACTTTAATATCAAGTAAGTGTCTCCAGCTTAAAGTGAGAAATTATTTTTCTTTCTTAATTGCAGTGAATAGCTCTTGGCTAATTCCTAGATATTGAATCAGAACACTCTACACTGAATTGAGATGGGGCTCGTCGGATGCTGCCTGAATGACTGAATTGAGATACCTGTGGTAAAATGACACACGTTTGAATATTATGTGCAGGTGACAAGTTGCAATGAATAATGTCCACCTTACAAGGCTCCAGTTCCATAACTTAAATGAGAACAATGTCACAGCAACAAGCCACACAGGATACTGTAGGTCACTGATCAAATATCTTCCATATTTCATAGAGAAATGATGGGCAAGAGCACTGAGCAACCTAGATATATTAGCAGGGAATTTAGAAAAGATAACAGGTTTAAAAAAAATTCTGTATAGGTGCCTTTTAAGTCGATGGGACTTCATCTCAGGGCAAACTATCCAATACTCCACTTTAGGATAATTTTCAACGACACAAAATTAAGAATGCCGCAAATCAGCCATGTTAATTTTGTCAGTGGTGCACACCTTTTCCTCTGCTTGTCCATCTTGCAAAATGGCAGGTATAAGGGTAAATCCATTTTTTACACCAAGGGGGAGAATAGAAAACATTGAATAAATTTGTAGTTGTTTCATTGGCCTTCATCATAATATTTTACACCGATAAAGACATAACATAATTTATTGCACAGCAGTAGGCCACTGAGCCTTTCTATCTAATAATACTGTCCCTCCTTCCATTATAACTCAAAAGCGAGTACCCATTCGTTGATATATACTAATTATTATAGGAACGTCACTTTTAGACACTTAATTCAAATTGGGCATTTACAGTTACTTGTTTTTGGATTCAAATTTAAGTATGGGTTATATTATCAAAAAGACTAATATAAGCTCGTTGGGAAGCTCACAAGTAAATGTGGACATCACACATCTCTGCAGCAGGAAATTTCACTTCCTCATCAACTACAATTACAACATTTAAAAGACATTTGGATAAGTACATGAATAGGTAAAGTTTAGAGGAATATGGGCCAGGAGTAGGCAGGTGGGACCAGTTTAGTTTGGGATTATATTCAGCATGGATTGGTCCAAAGAGTATGTTAACCGTGCTGTATGATGCCATAACTTTAATAATTCTTCACCGACCAGTGTAGCTAATTTTGATCAATTGGTATATTCATAAAAATTAGAGGCACAGCTGGGAGTCATTGTGGGTAAAGGATCGGTAAATCATTGATCCTGAAGAGTCCAAAATGACTACTACTGCATTACTGTCATGGAGAGGGCTGAATATATTTGCCATGGATGCTGTCTGCAGATTTTTCATTCACAGAATATGGGCTTTGCTGGCTGGGCTGGCATTACTCTCTGTCCCTAATTGTTATAGAGTCATAGAGACATACAGCACGCAAACAAACCCTTTGATCCAACTCGTCCACACCAACCAGATACCCCAAAGTAATCCAGTCCTATTCCTCTAAACCCTTCCTATTCATATACTTATCCAGATGCCTTTTAAATGTTGAAATTGTATCAGCCTGCACCACTTCCTCTGGCAGCTTATTCCACACATGCATCCACCTTCTGTGTGAAAAGGTTGCCCCTTGGGACACTTTTATATCTTTCCCCTCTCACCCTAAACCTATGCCCTCTCGTTCTGGACACCCTCACCCTAGGGAAAAGACCTTGTCTATTCACCTTATCCGTGCCCCTCACGATTTTATGAACCTCTGTAAGATCACCCCTCAGCCTCCGATGCTCCAGAGCAAACAGCACCAGCCTATTCAACCTCTCCCTATAGCTCAAATCCTCCAACCCTGGCAACCTCCTTGTAAATCTTTTTTGAACCCTTTCAAGTTTCACAACATCTTTCCGATAGGAAGGAGACCAGAATTGCACACAATATTCCAAAAGTGGCCAAACCAATATCCTGTACAGCCACAACATGATCTCCCAACTCCTATACTCAATGCTCTGGTCAATAAAGGAAAGCATGCCAAATGCCTTCTTCACTATTCTATCTACCTGGGATTCCACTTTCAAGGAGCTATGCATCTTATTCCAAGGTCTCTTTGTTCAGTAACACTCCCTAGGACCTTACCATTAAGTGCATAAGTCCTGCCCTGATTAGCTTTTCCAAAATGCAGCACCTCACATTTATCTAAATTAAACTCCACCTGCTACTCCTTGGCCCATTGGCCCATCTGGTCAAGACAAAGCTGTACTCTGCGGTAACCTTCTTCACTGGCCACTATACCTTCAATTTTACTAACAATACCTCCTATGTTCACAACCAAATCATTTATATAAATGTCAAAAAGCAGTGGACCCAGGATCGATCCTTCAGGCACACCACTGGTCACAGGCCTCCAGTCTGTGAAGTAACCATCCACTACCACCCTCAGTCTTCTACCTTTGAGCCAGTTCTGTATCCAAATGGCTAGTTCTCCCTGTATTCCATGAGATCTAATCTTACTAACCAGTCTCCCATGGGTAACCTTGTTGAACACCTTACTGAAGTCCATATTGATCACATCTACCAGTCTGCCCTCATCAATCCTCTTTATTATTTCTTGAAAAAACTCCATCAAGTTTGTGAGACATGATTTCCCACGCACAAAGCCATGTTGACTATCCCTAATCAGTCCTTGCCTTTCCAAATACATTGAGGAGAAAGTGAGGTCTGCTGATGCTGGGGATCAGAGCTGAAAATGTGTTGCTGGAAAAGCGCAGCAGGTCAGGCAGCATCCAGGGAACAGGAGAATCAACGTTTCGGGCAGGAAACTGGAGAAATCTGCATTCATCCCTCGTGGTTGGAGGGTTCCTAGGCGGAAGATGAGGCGCTCTTCCTCCAGCCATCGTGTTGCTATGGTCTGGCGATGGAGGAGTCCAAGGACCTGCATGTCCTGGGTAGAGTGGAAGGGGGAGTTGAAGTGTTGAGCCACGGGGTGGTTGGGTTGGTTGGCCCGGGTGTTCTCTGAAACGTTCCACAAGTAGGCGGCCTGTCTCCCCAATATAGAGGAGGCCACATCGGGTGCAGTGGATGCAGTAAATGATGTGTTTGGAGGTGCAGGTGAATTTGTGGCAGATATGGAAGGATCCCTTGGGGCCTTGGAGGGAAGTAAGGGGGGAGATGTGGGCGCAAGTTTTGCATTTCTTGCGGTTGCAGGGAAAGGTGCCCGGGAGTGGAGGTTGGGTTGGTGGGGAGTGTGGACCTGACGAGGGAGCCACGGAGGGAGTGGTCTTTTCGGAATGCTGATAGGGGAGGGGAGGGAAATATATCCTTGGTGGTGGGGTCCGTTTGGAGGTGGCGGAAATGACGGCGGATGATGCGCTGTACATGGAGATTGGTGAAATACATGTATATACTGTCCCTCAGGATTTCCTCCAACAACTTGCCCACCACTGACATCAGGCTCACCGATTTATAGTTCCCTGGCTTGTCTTTACCACCTTTCTTAAACAGTGGCACCACATTAGCCAACCTCTAGTATTCCGGCACCTCACATGTGACTATCGATACAAAATCTCAGCAAGGGGCCCAGCAATTATCTCCCTAGCTTCCCGCAGAGTTCTAGACTACACCTGATCAGGTCCTGGGGATTTATCCTCCTTTATGCATTTTAAAACATCCACCACCATCTCCTCTGTAATATGGACATTTTTCAAGATGTCACCGTCTATTTCCCCACTTTCTGTATCTTCCATGTCCTTCTCCACAGGAAACGTTGATGCAAAATACTTGTTTAGTATCTGTCCCATCTCCTAAGGTTCCACACATAGGTGGCCTTGCTGATCTTTGAGGGGTCCTATTCTCTCCTTAGTTACTCTTGTATCCTTAATGTATTTGTAGAATCCCTTTGGATTCTCCTTAACTCTATTTGCTAAAGCTATCTCATGCCTCTTTGGCCTCCTGATTTCCTATCTTAAGTATACTCTTACTACCATTATATTCTAAGGATTCACTCAAACTCTGCTGTCTATACCTGTCACGTGCTTCCTTTTTTTGCTAAACCAAATCCTCAATTTCTCTAGTCATCCAGCATTCCTTACATCTACCAGCCTTACTTTCACCCTCACAGGAATATACTGTCTCTGGACTCTCGTTATCTCACTTCTGAAGGCCTCTCATTTTCCAGCCATCCCTTCACCTGCAAACATCCACCCCAAATCAACTTTTAAAAGGTCTTGCCTAATGCCATCAGAATTAGCCTTCCTGCTGTTTAAAATTTATATTCTGGTCTATTCTTTTCCACCACTATTTTAAAACCAATGGAATTATGGTTGCTGGCCCCAAAGTCCTCCCCCACTGACACCTCAGTCACCTGCCCTGTCTTATTTCCCAAGAGTAAGTCAAGCTTTGCACCTTCTCCAGTAGGCACATCCACATACTGAATCAGAAAATTTTCTTGTACACACTTAACAAATTCCCCTCCATCTAAATCCTTTACACTATGGCAATACCAGCCTATGTTTGGAAAGTTAAAATCCCCTACCACATTCACCGTATTATTCTTACAGATAATGAGATCTCCTTGCAAATTTGTTTCTCAATTTCCCACTGACTGTTAGGTGGTCTATAATAAAATCCCAATAAGATGATCATCCTTTACTTATTTCTCAGTTGTTCTGAAATAATTTCCCTGGATGTATTCTCAGGAATATCCTCCCTTAGTACAGCAGCAATGCTATCCCTTATCAAAAGCACCACTCCCCCTCCTCTCTTGCCTCCGTTTCTATCCTTCCTGTAGCATTTGTATCCTGGAACATTAAGCTGCCAGTCCTGCCCATCCCTGAACCACATCTCTGTAACTGCTACGATATCCAAGTCCCATGTTCCTAACCATACTCTGAGTTCATCTGCTTTCCCTGTTAGGCCTCTTGCATTGAAATAAATGCAGTTTAATCTAGCAATCCTACCTCGTTCTCGAGGCAGGAGGACATTCAGCTCTCGTTATGTGTGCTGGTGGGGTTGATGGCATCTTAACAGTGCCAAGCTGCTGACTAAGCATCCGACACTGTCACACTTTCCTCCTTGTGAAGGTTGGCAGAAATTAACTGCCATCATCTTCTGTGTCTCCTTAATCCAAGTGGATACTGTTTAAATATATTCAACCATTGCCTAAATTTGATGAGAAGGATGTTGAAAGGTATTTCATCTCATTTGAAAAGGTAGCTAAACAAATGCAGTGGCCAATGACCATGTGGGTTTTGTGAACTGATGAGGGCACGGTGGCTCAGTAGTTAGCACTGTTGCCTCACAGTGCCAGGGACCAGAATTCAATTCCAGCCTCAAGCGACTGTCTGTGCGGAGTTTGTACATTCTCCCTGTGTCTGCGTTGGTTTCCTCCGGGTGCTCCGGTTTTCTCCCACAGCCCAAAGATGCGCAGGCCAGGTGAATTGGCCATCCTAAATTGCCCGTAGTGTTAAGGGATTTGTAGGTTAGGTGCATTAGTCAGGGGAAAAGTAGAGTATTAGTTTTGGGGAATGGGTCTGGGTGGGATACCCTTTGGAGGGTCGGTGTGGACTTGTTAGGCCAAATGGCCTGTTTATACACTCGAGGGATTCTGTGATTCTAGTGGGATGACACCTATGCGCCAGTAGTAATTGTCTATTTAATTAGTGATTAGTGATAGGGAGAAAGGCCATCTAAGGATATTCCCACCATGGGATTAAATTGGAGGGAAGGCAGCACGGTGGTCCTGGCTGATTAAAAGCCTCCATCATCAAATTCAGCAGGAGGTAGGGCATTAATTTCTGCCTGACATTTCTGTTGCTTGTTTCTTTATCATTAACTTACAAATGAATTTCCGCAGATTTCAGACAGGCCATAAATCCCTGCAGAAAATCAAGAACAGACGTTTGAATTAATTCAGCAAGTTAACTCATTATATTCTCACTGAGTGAGATGCTCAAGACGTCATATCCCTGCTGGGGCTTTGCATACAGTGAGTGGCTTATCAGAAGATGACAGAGGTAATAATATTCTGTTCTTTGCTCCTGTGATCTTCAGAAAGCTATGACTGGAGGAAAATCATATAAACTTCATAAGGTATACGCTGTAGGGATCCAAAAATTGTCAGCATTAACAAAAGCTTTAAACTTCAGGAAAATATAATGTTTGTTACTGTAAGAAGAAAGAGAATAAATAAAATAACACTCACTTGAGGGTTTCAAGTGACATCTGCAAATTGTAATTTCGTTCCTGTTCTGGTAATTTGGAGAATTCTACCAGACAAGGATGTTGCCGTTTGTTGTCATCCCGGATCTATAAGGAAAATGCCAAGTTATGTTAATAGCTTCACAGTTGTGGTGGCATGTTATAATCAAAAACCTGTCTAACATCTCCAAATCAACTCTAAATTTTCTTGTCGCAAAGTTTTATTTTTAGATTCCCTACAGTGTGGAAACAAGCCCTTCGGCCCAACCAGTCCACACTGACCCTCCGAAGAGTAACCCACCCAGACCCATTTCCCCTCTGACTAATGCACCTATCACGGTGGGCAATTTAGCATGGTCAATTCACCTGACTTGCACATCTTTGGACGGTGGGAGGAAACCGGAGCACCCGGAGGAAACCCACGCAGACAATGTGCAAACTCCACACAGACAGTTACCCAAGGCTGAAATCGAACCCGAGAGTCTGGTGCTGTGAGGCAGCAATGCTAACCACTGAGCCACCGTGCCACCCTGGACAACAAACAAACTAAGTTAACGTGTAACAGGGGATTTTGGCTACAGCATTGTTGTTTCAATGCTTAGCAAAAATAACAGTATAAAAACTCTCATTTCTGCTTGATTCAAATATCTTCAACTGAAGGAAATGTTTTTTCTTCAAATAAATCTGAATCCTGTCATGAAGTTAAAAAAGTTAAAATACAATCTTGATAAATTCTCAGAAGGTTAAATATTTGGGTCTTCTTGCCTCGGGGTTGCCAACTTGATAATGTTGATTAGAGGAAGAACAAGGGTGTGTGTTTTAACTAGCAGCTACCTATCCCTGGCTTGACAAATGCTAGGCAATAGTTTCAAATTAGAGGACCATTTCAGCCTTTCCACTGATGTCCAAGGCTGACCTGAAGAATGGGTGAACGTATAAACAGGTGAGAAATTAACAACTACTTAAATATGCAAAAGCATTTTGCGTGCAATCTTAACTTTCAGGACTGAAGACTTTGCCTATTTTTTTATCACACAACAAGAGGTTGAAACAGTAGTTACTGAGGGGATCTTTCATGCTTTAAGAAGTGCTGTGGGTTTATTGCTGTTTTGCAGACAGAGCACTCAGCCTGGGTCACAAATCTAGCCCATTGGTGGCTCAATAATGCCCCTGCCATGACTGCACTCCACTCCTCAACAAAGCTGCCTCCGAGCCATCAGTTCCCCTCACATCCCCTTCCCTCACCTTTTCCGGTCAGAAGTGCTGGTTGGCTCCATATTCATTTCTCCCAGTGACCAACCAGTCATACCGTCTGCCCATCTTCACCTATCCCCACTTCACCACCCTGCTCCCGCCAGCCCCTTTATCTGCAGCTCCCCCTACACCCACCCCCAGTCCTGAAGAAGGATTAGACCCGAAACATCGACTTCTCCACCTCCTGATGATGATGCCTGACTTGCTGTGTTCTTCCAGCCTCCTGCCTGTCTACTTTGGCTCCATGTAGGAGGCAGATGGTTTTCTGTCCTTCATAGCCAGAAGGTTATGGTTGGCTGCCTCTTGGTGCTTTCAAATCATCAGTGGCATTTACGTCTAACTCCACTTGAGCACGTGAACCTCCCAGCAGTGGTTTTGCATTATGCAAGTTGAATTTCCTCCTCGAATGCCAAGTAACAGGTTTAATGGAACTTCAAACGAACTTGGATGGCGATGCAGTCAGCCCAAGGAAAATACACTTTACTGTGCACTTTGCAATCTTTACTATATTCCAAGATACTGATTTCTGAAGCTGTTTTCCTTTCAATGTAAAAGCCTATTTTCTTTCATTAGATTAAAATTGAAATAATCTTCATCCTGACTCAAAATCAAATTGACTCACTTTTCCTAAGCTAACACACAATAGAAAATAGCCCTCCTGGACCATATATGAATTATGTCACAATCTGCCATATATGAATTAATGACATGCCACCAACATACCGGCCCATATGTCCAGCCAAGCTCAATTTTGTTCATCACCCAGAGCTCGTGGATGTTTTCTGCTAACTTTTCTCGAACTCGGTCCAGGTGAGGTGGGAGTACAATCTGGAATAGTTTCAAGAGAGAAATATAATTCTTATAAGTAAGCTTACAAAGTCTACGTTTCCCCTAAACATTGAACATTTAGGAGCTTTAGCAAAAGTCAAGAACATCATACATAAATAGCTTGAAGGATCAGTAATGGGTGTTTTCAGCTTTCTTCCTTTGGTGAAATCTTATCTATGTGGATCTCACTACTAAACCTCTTCTTCTTTCTCCAAAATAACAAAGACTGAGGGCTTCCAACACAAACACCACTTGTCTCACTTCACAGTGGAAAACAAAAAATGGCTATCCTAAAATACAAGGCATGGTCCCATTCAGGCACCAAAGTAGTCGAAAGAAAAAGCATGAGTAGTACAAAAATGCCTATTTATATTCCCAGCAGTTCCTGCATTTTTTTCCATTCAAAGACACATTGCATATACTTTGAGGGCATTGTGGTAATTTTTAAGGATAAGAATTGGATGAATTAACTATGATTACATTGCCAACAACATAATATTTGGTCAGTGAACAGGCTATTCACATCAGTAAACACAACATAAATAAATTCTGTTATAACGAGGTTAAGCATCATATTCAAAACTATTTTCTCCGTAGCAATCAGCACTTGTAAGCTGGCAAAAAAAAATCAAACAAATATGTTTTTATGCTCAGCAAAAGCATAAAACATCATTAAAAAGTCAATACTTAACATACACATTGGAGTAAGATGCCAGCAGCGACACCGAAACACAAGTGGTGTTGTGCTTCAGTCATTGGAAAAATGAAAGTGAGCATAAAGTGTGAGAAAGGATTCATGAGCTCAGATGTGAAAGCAATATAAATATTCTGTAACATTAGCTTTGTTACGTTGCAATGAGAATTCTTGAAATACTAATACATGATTTTGCCAGTTTAGAGTCATGATTCATGATTAAGTCAGTTTGATGTGTACGGATAGGGTTTAATGAGTATGTAGATAAGCCTGTGAGGTAACTGTGGGGTCACTGTGACCTCAGCTGTCATGCTTTTATGTTTCACAAATAAGTTGGATCCTGAACAATATGGAGCATGTTGCTCTCTAGTCTTATCATGTGGAGCACAATAATAAACAAGTTTAACAAAGTTGAACTCAAATTAAGACGTGAAGAACTCATAATAAAAGAAGATCAACAGGTATTCAAAATTCAAGAAAACAAAGCTGTACATTCCTTCCTTGTCTTCTGATTAAATGTAATACTCAAGGATTTTTAAACCTTGAAACCTTTGCTTATGAATCAAAAATTCCATTTCTATTCCTTATTTTAAATACCAACATCAAAAACAAATTACCTGGTAATTGTCATATTGTTAATCACATTCATAAAATATTTTGGCATACAGATGTTAGTTTGTAATGCTGACACAAAGCCAAAACAGAATTAACCTATAGTTTACACGGTGATGTTCCCTTAAAGTATACAAGCTATCCCTGCTGTTTCATCTATATGGTACTATAACCCGACAAACTTAAACATTGTAGTTAAATCACAGAGGTGATCTATTTGTTGCACCTTGTCTTGAATGCTCCCAACCACAAAAACACAAATAGAAATCAGCGGACAATGCTAAGCAATGCTGCATTTATAAGTAAAACATATCTAAGATGTGTTGTAAGATAGTAATATATCATATTTGATGAGATATATTGATAAACTATGTAATTAGTATTTATTATATATTATTGTTATTATTGGGATCTTGGTAGAGGTATATAGGTTTTTGATTTTCATGTCTCTTAAGATGATTTGGGTTTTTTTAATGGTCAGAAGGTTTTTTTTTCTAGCAGTGGGTCATAACTGCACCCCCAAGAAAGGATGTTACTTTAGCTAACTTTAGCTACTTTAGCTAGTGAGGCGACACGATGGCACAGTGAGTAGCACTGTTGCCTCACAGTGCCAGAGACCTGGGTTCAATTCCCGCCTCAGGCGACTGACTGTGTGGAGTTTGCACGTTCTCCCCGTGTCTGCGTGGGTTTCCTCTGGATGCTCTAGTTTCCTCCCACAGTCCAAAGATGTGCAGGTCAGGTGAATTGGCCATGCTAAATTGCCCGTAGTGTTAGGTAAGGGGTAAATGTCGGGGTATGGGTGGGTTGCGCTTCGGCGGGTCGGTGTGGACTTGTTGGGCCGAAGGGCCTGTTTCCACACTGTAATGTAATCTAATCTAAATGACTAGAGAAGCAATCTAGTAAAATAATTGCTGAAGTTGAGATTTTATAACCTTAAGAAAAGAGAGGCCAGAGGCCAGAAGGGGGTTCAACTCTGAAGATTCCTATTAGCAGGTGTGCTGCTTAGCAGCCTCAAGGTAGTCAAAGTAACTGGCAAAACTCCAGATATTTCTTCTCCATAGATTTTGGTGGAAACAATCAGTGAGCTGGCCTATATTGGTTGGTTTCTAGGTGAGACAGACCTGGTGAATTTGCAAAAAATTGTCAAAATTAAATATTTGCAAACTCATCAGTTGGGTAAGAAATTTTAAGGTGAAAATAGGAGTGATACTACTCTGGGGTTGATTGTCTGAAAAGAATATTGTGGGGGAAAAGATTTTTTTTCCTACTTATTGCTAATGATGAGAGAATTTCAAACTATCTTAAATGTCGCAAAAATAGAAATTACTGGAACATCTCAGTGAGTCTGGGCAGCATCTGTGGAGAGAAATCAGAGTTAACATTTGAGGTCCAGTGACCTTCCTCAGAACTGATGATAACTAGGAACAGAATGGTTTATATACAGAAGATGGGGTGAGGAAAGACGAGAGAGTAAACGATAGATGGAGAGAGAGCCTAAATAGAGAGAAACACAGTTGAACAGACAAAGGAGTGGTTAAAGATCAGTCTGGGAGAATGAATACCTGCTAATGTGGCTGACACTGGGTAGGGTGTGGTCACAGCCCAGGTGATGACAAGGCCTGGTATGTGGAGATGGGGGAAAGCATGGGGAAAGGTACTCCAGCCCTAAAATGTTTCAACTCGATATTAAGCTCCCCACCCACACATACCAAACCTTGTCATCATATGGGCTGCTACCACACACTACCCATTGTCAGCCACTAATAATTCCGTTCGCAGCTATTCAATCCCCCAGACTGACCTTTAACCTCATCTAGGATCAATGGTGCTGGAAGAGCACAGCAGTTCAGGCAGCATCCGAGGAGCTTCAGCAAAATCGACGTTTCGGGCAAAAGCCCTTCATCAGGAATCCGTCAATTTTGCTGAAGCTCCTCGATGCTGCCTGAAATGCTGTGCTCTTCCAGCACCATTGATCCAGAATCTGGTTTCCAGCATCTGCAGTCATTGTTTTTACCTTGTTGATTTTAACCTCATCTATCCAATTGTGTTTCTCTCTCAATTGATATAAATGATTTCGATGTAATCAAAGGAGGTATGGTTAGTAAGTTTGTAGATGACACCAAAGTTGGAGATGTAGTGGACAGCAAAAAAGGTTATCTCAGAGTACTACGTGATCTAGATCAGATGGGCCAATGGGCTAAGGAGTGGCAGATGGGGTTTAATTTAGATCAATTTTGCATTTTGGAAAAGCAAATCAGAGCAGGACTTACACACTTAATGTTAAGGTCCTAGCGAGTGTTGCTGAACAAAAAGACCTTAAAGTGCAGGTTCATAGCTCCTTGAAAGTATATAATGAAAAAGGCATTTAGTATGCTTTACTTTATTGGTCAAAGCATTGAGTATCAGAGTTGGGAGGCTATGTTGCGGCTGTACAGGACATTGGTTCGGCCACTTTTGGAATATTGCATGCAAATTCTGGTCTAATTCCTATCGGAAGGATGTTGTGAAATTGAAAGCGTTCAGAAAAGATTTACAAGGATGTTGCCAGGGTTGGAGGTTTTGAGCTAAAGTGAGAGGCTGAATAGGCTGGGGCTGTTTTCCCTGGAGCTTTGGAGGCTGAGGGGTGACCTTACAGAGGTTTATAAAATCATGAGGGGCATGGATAGGATAAACAGACATGGTCTTGTCCCTGGAGTAGCGGGTGTCCAGAACTAGAAGGCATAGGTTCAGGGTAAGACGGGAACGATATGAAAGGGACCTAAGGGGCAACGTTTTCACACAGAGAGTGGTGCGTGTATGGAATGAGCAACAGGAGGAAGTGGAGGCTGCTAGAATTACATCATTTGAAAGGCATTTGGTTGGGTATATGAATAGGAAGGGTTTAGAGGGATATGGGCCAAGTGCTGACAAATGGAACTAGATTAGGTTAGGATATCTGGGCGGCATGGACGAGTTGAAGTGAAGCATCTCTTTCCATGCTGTATATCTCTATGACTCTAAGCCAGACTTCACCATGGCATCTGAGTTGTCCCATATTACCATCATTCGGATCATAATAACTAACTACAAGAATCTTGTGACATCAGACCCTAAATGCTTTAATAGTCTTGAAAGAAGCTGCCCACTTGTCTTTCTATGTACACGAATGTGAATATTATGCTAATAGACTGCACAATGATACTGTGTATTAACGTTCATAACACCAGCCTCAAAAGAATTGTATTTTCAAATGAAAGCTCCAAATTTGCATCAATTTAATGCAACTAAATCTTCTATTTTAACATGCAGTTCCTACACCCATTCTCATTTGTATCTGCGGTAACACAGAGCGACATGTAAATGTCCATCAAACAAGTGCCTTACCTGAGATGTACCCACAGGCATTGGGGTAAAGGCAGCTTGCGTGAGTGGGATGTTAGGGCCTAGAAGATCCCTGACACCATTGTGATCTTGTTTGTATTCATTAGTATGTTCCACCCTCATCTTCTCCTTCGGCAGCAAGGCTTCAAAACAAGGAGCGTAACCTGGAGGTGGCAGGAACTTAAACTCCCCATGACGGCCACCAAGCAAAAAACGGACTCTGAGGAAACATAAATGCTGCACACTTAGACAAAGCAGCTGCATTAAAAACTAGACAGCAAAAAATATCATGCAGATCTAAGATCAGCAGAACAATGAAACTCTCGGCCAACAATTAAGCAGAGATTTGCAGCTCATGCTGGTTCAGGGAACACCATCCAGGCATGACAGGATTCCCCCTACAGGTAGTCATGAGCACTGTCGCTGAAAAGTTTAGTCCACCAGAAATCTCAAGTGTCTCCTTCTGCTGAACTATAATAAGCCTCCTGACATCCACAATGAGAACATCCTCCTCAAACAACCCCACCAGTTGATGGTGCACAAAGTAGTCTCATTCACACAGGACATAGAACAGTACAGCACAGGAACAAGCCTTTTTACCATGTCTGTGCCAACCATAATGCCATTCTAAACTTGACTTCAGAAGAAAACCCCACAAAAATGAATCTGAAATCTCATTGCCCCAATTGGAATACACTCCACACCATGACAGTCACATCCAGCTTGACTGAACTTGCCATCAACACCCAACTGGTGAAGTTTCAAACATCCACAGACAATCTAAACAACCCTCAACCACTTGAGTGTGAACTACAAGTAAGGCATGAAGAACAGTTTGATCATTGCCTGGCACTTATGTGATGCACTTGGTACTTGCCAGTTGTCAACCCAAGCTTGGACACGGACTGCCTCAATATCTGAGGAGTCGTAAATGGTGCTGAACATCGGACAATCATCAGCGATCATCCCCACTTCTGACCTTATGATGGAGGGAAAGTCATTGATGAAGCATGTGAAGATGCTTCACACTGAGGACACTACTCTGAGGAATCCCTGGAGATATCCCTGGTGTTGAGGTGACTGACCTCCAACAAACACAACCATTTTCCTATGTGCCAGCTATGACTCCAACCAATGGAAAGTTTTATCCTGATTTCTACTGATTCTAGTTTTACTAGTCCTCCTTATTGCCATTCACGGTCAAATGAAGACTTGACGTCTACAGCAGGCACCCTCTGGAATTCAGCTCTTTTCTCCATGTTCAGTCCAAGGCTACAATGAGGTCAGGAGTTGAGTGGCATCACTGAGCGGGTTATTGCTAAGCACATACTGCTTGGTAACACTGTTGATGACACCTTTCTTCACTTTACTGATGATCAAGAGTAGCCTGATGGTACAGTAATTGACTGGGCTGAATTTGTCCTGTTTGTTTGGATACAGGACATACCTGGGCAATTTTCCACATTGTCAGATTAGTACCATTGTTGTAACTGTACTCAAAGAGCTTGACTGGGGGACTGACAAGTTCCAGATCACAAGTCTTCAGTAGTATTGTTGGAATGTTGTCAGGGCCCATAGCCTTTGCAGAGTCCAGGACCTTCAGCCATTCAATGGGAAATGACTGCAGCTGGCTGAAATGAGAAACTGCACAAGTTGAGCACCAGGATGTTGCACTGAAAGCTCTTGCAGCAGTGCAACAGATGACCAAGAATGCTGTGGGAGAGGCACTGATCTCATGCTGCAGCAATTTGCTACCTTCTTGCAGATTGACAGCATGCAGGCTCACACCCATGTCCTCACTATTGCCTGCATGTTGCCCATGCCCAAAGACTGAGGTCCAAAGCACTACACACACACACACATACACTCATCTCTCACTCTCTCTCTCCCACTGTCACACTCACAGGGCAGGGAAGAGAACCAACAAAACCAGCATATTAATGTACATTGGATTTGTTGTTTGATAAAGATTTTATGGTGAGGTTTTCAGCAGTGGTTTTTATAGCAAATATCCGTCCAAGAGAAGGCTATGCCAGGATGATGAATGGGAAGGTGGAGTACAATGGAGCAAAGTGGTGAGGGGATATTTCCCTGAGGGAACTGGAGTCTGTACAGATGCTCGTGGACTAGATGAAGATATCCTGGCAGTGCCCTTCACGTCATTCCTCTGTTTATAGTTTTCCATCTCCATACTCTCTGTATTCACAGCCAAAACAGCTAAACTGATTTAACCTGCTACTGTTGTAATCATATGACTTTTCCAATATAATGTGCTAGAATGCGTCTACTGCCAGAACATTGCAACCAATTGGTATCAGATTCACGATATTCAACCGTCTTCCGTGCAATATCAACACACCGTGAGATCAACATCAAACTGAAATGAACACAGGGTGGAAGAATAACTTACTTTACTCCTGTAGAGAAGCTGACCACAGGAAAGAAGAGCCCATCGGTGTTGAAGTTTTCAAACATCCCCTGTACTGGCTGTCCATTAATTCGGAAGGAAATGCTTGGAGCACTTAAATCCAGACAACAGCTGATAACATCATCTGCTTTTAGGAGGTGCTGATTTGGTGAACTTACTGTTCGGGCGATACAACCTAAAGACAAACAGAATGACAAATTTAGATAATATTACCTCTTTTTCTGAATATCACACTGGATAGACTTCCCACTGTTGGGAAGGAAGGGAAATGTTCATTTGATAATTATTAAACAATCTATTTAAATTTGTTGCCTCAGATGAATTGCGATATTGAAATCATGGCAGGCAGACAATTTTTGACATGGCACAATAGTAGCACATTATGGTAACACATTAATTGGCCTTTGACAACATGGCATAAGTGCCTTTAATTCAGAGTGGGTGGCCAGCCATGAAGCTAACCTATCGAATATGGCACAGGGGCTCAGTGGTTAGCACTGCTAGGCAAAAGTGAGGACTGCAGATGCTGGTGATCAGAGTCTAGATTAGAGTGGTGCTGAAAAAGCACAGCAGGTCAGGCAGCATTCAAGGAGCAGGAAAATCGATGTTTCGGGCAAAAGCCCTTCATCAAGAATGAGGCAGGGAGCCTCCGCATTGGAGAGATAAATGGGAGGGCGTTGGGGCTGGGGAGAAGGTAGCCAAGAGTACAATATGTGGATGGAGGTGAGGCTGAAGGTGATAGGTCAGAGAGGAGGGTGGAGCAGATAGGTGGGAAGGGAGATTGGCAGGTAGGACAGGTCATGAGGATGTGCTGAACTGGCAGGTTGGAACTGGGGTAAGGTGGGGCAATGAGGAAACTGGTGAAGTCCACATTGATGCCCTGGGGTTGAAGTGTTACAAAGCAGAAGATGAGGCGGTCTTCCTCCAGGTGTCGGGTGGTGAGGGAGCGGCGGTGGAGAAGGCCCAGGACCTGCATGTCTTCAGAAGAGTGGGAGGGGGAGTTGAAATGTTGGGCCACAAGCAGTGGAGTTGATTGGTGTGGGTGTCCCGGAGATGTTCCCTAAAGCATTCTGCGAGAAGGCATCCAGTCTCCCCAATGTAGAGGAAACCGCATCGGGAGAAATGGATACAATAAACGATATTGGTGGATGTGCAGATGAAACTTTGATGGATGCAGAAGCCTCCTTTTGGGCCTTGGATGGAGGTGAGGAGGGAGGTGTGGGCGCAGGTTTTGCAATTCCTGCGGTGGCAGGGGAAGGTGCCAAGAGGTTGGCACTGCTGCCTCACAGCACCAGGGATCTGGGTTCAATTCCAGCCTTGGGCGACTATCTATGTGAAGTTTGTATGTTCTCCCCGTGTCTGTGTGAGTTTCCACAGGGTGTTCTGGTTTCCTCCCACAATTCAAAGTTGTGCAGATTAGATAAATTGGCCATACTAAATTGTCCATAGAGTTCAGGGATGTGTAGGTTAAGTGCATTAGCCAAAGGTAAATATAGAGTAATAGGGTAGGGGAATGGGTCTGGGGGTGATACTCTTCAGAGGGTCAGTGTGGACCTGTTGGGCCAAAGGGCCTGTTTTCACACTGGAGGGATTCTATTCATTCTATGAATACAGAAAATGACCTGATTTCCAATGTCAGTCTTTTTGATCTGACAAGATACACAATTCGAGCTAGCATCTGAAATCAAATGATGTAAAAAATTGACTATTGTGCGATTCTTTATCAAGACTTTAACAGATGCAATTGTAAATAGTAGCACTTATATTGATTAGTGAAATCCATTTATTATTCCAGTGAATGAGGGTCAGCCTAACCCCCCAGTTGGTATCAACACTGGCCTCGTGTGCAGAGGCTGGCATAAAGATTTAGGTGGGTATCAGTGATGCAGGACCAGCCTTAGATCCACCTATTGCTACGTTTTCAACAAAATTCTTCGCTATGCACTATTAACCTCCCTGCATGTGATTAACATTTCAGACCAATATCAGACTCCAGTCACCAGGCTGAAGATTTATTTCCAGTACAACAAATAAAGTTGCTCTAGTAATTGGCATCCAGGCAGACAACAACTGGGCTGATGCATCATTAAGTACTTGCCTCTTGCTGCCAGGTGAAAGTAACCATCACCCAGAGGTCCTTTGGGCTATTTTCTTATTCGAGAGAGATATGGCTCACTGAGTTTAACTGGAGAAACATCACAGTTGAGAAGGTAGGGATTTTCAGCTGCATGGCAATTGAACCCGCACAGTTGCTTTGACTCCACATTACAAACCAGCTGTCTAGCCAACTGAGCTAACTGACCCCCCAGCTTCAAAATTATAATCCTGGCATAAGCACACAGAGAAGCTAAAGCACATCAAGTGGACTAGAATTAACAGGGTTAGGGTTAGTCTGAAACAAATCCTTCTACATTTGAATGAAAGAACAATGCACATCACCACCTTATGACACTTTATGATACTTTACAGCCAACAGAAGACTTTTCAAGTATAATTAATTTGATATCTAAGAAACACTGCAACCAATAATAAATGCCCTGTAAAGCCCAACACACAGCAGTGAAATACATGGCTAGATCTATTTTTTTTGTGATCTAGTTTGAAAAATATTTATTAGCCACAATACTCAGCTGAAATATGGCTCTTCCAACACTGCAGCATTTTCTCAGTACTAGGTTATGCTTAGACTATGTGCATAAGCTCCTTGTTCTTGTATGAATACTACAGGGGCTTTCCAAACTGTGGGTCAAATGGCACAAGATGACATTCTGGGACATGAACTCTGAAGTAACAATGATTTGGAGATGCCGGTGTTGGACTGGAGTGTACAAAGTTAAAATTCACTCAACACCAGGTTATAGTCCAACAGGTTTAATTGGAAACACTAGCTTTTGGAGCGTCACTCCTTCACCAGGTGGTGATGGAGGACACAATTGTAAGACACAGAAGTTATAGCAAAAGTTTACAGTGTGATGTAACTGAAATTATACATTGAAAAATACCTTGATTGTTTGTTGAGTCTTTCATCTGTTCGAATACCATGATAGTTTCACTTTTCATATGTAAATCACAAAACTTTATTTTTGTAATTAATTGTGTCCTCCACAACCACCTGATGAAGGATCGGTGCTCCGAAAACTAATGCTTCCAATTAAACCTGTTGAAGTAACAATGGCTGCAATGGAATCCGGACTGAGCTTTTACCATAATTTTGTTTTGGCAGGTGTGGCCTAATGGACATAAAAAAATGTCTGTGAATAGGTAGATGTTTGTGTTTAACTGAAGAAAACCATGCCTTTCCATCAATGCTTCCCATTCCCTCAACGAGTCATATCTGCAACTCCCCCACGCTCACACCTCAAAGTTTCAACACCAGGTCATACAAAGTCTGAAGTAGGAAAGTAGGTTTACACTAGCACAAGAAAGCGTAGGAATGCTGTTTTGGGAGACACGGGAGTGTGAGAGCTAGGATGACTGGAATGCTATTTCTGCAGAATGCATTGCACATGGACAACTTGGCTAATAATAACTACTTTAGAAAAGGGACAAGATGAAGCTGAGCCAGATAACTGTGTCTGCTAATTGCAGTTATTACCTTTAGAGCCACCTAAGGGGGTAGACAAACTAACACTTCATCCAAATCACAGCTCTTCCAACAGTGCAGCATTCCTTCAGCACTAGGATATTCCCAGGCTATGTGAACATGTCCCTCCAGTAGGGCTTGAACCTTGCTGTGCTCCCCCCCCCACCCCCGCCTCAGTTGAGAGCACTACCACTGTGTAAGATTCACAAAGACGATTAGCAGTATTTCTATCGTCTAAAAGAACCGGAAGGTGCTTTTGAAAATGACCACAGATTCTAAAAGTACAGGTTTTGAGAATTGAGAAACGCAATTAAGAAATGACTGCACTAAAAGACCATAAGCTACACCATAACAGAAAATACAACTGATTTACAATATTGACATGTACACTGCCACTGGAAATGAAACATGACAGAAACATTACAGTTTATTCACAGTAGTTTCTAACTATAATTATGAGGCCACAAGCCTGAATAGCAATCAACATTCAATACTTAACTGCACTTGGCTGGATTTTCTGAGCACTGGGGAACCCAGCAGCATCCTCAAAGAGGGTAAGGGGTTTTGCATCGAACCTCTGGATCAAAGTAACAGCCTGAGCAGCCACACCATTTGGCACCCAATGTCAAACTTCCATGAGGCCTTTGACCTCCACCCAGTCAACCAGGCACCAATTGCAATCTCCCACTCCACCACTGGAAGCTTCATACACCGCCTTAACACAAGGTCAATTAACTCCAAACCCGAATCCCTATGTCCAGTGGCTACCCGATTGACTCATTTGTTGCCTGTTGTTCACCAGCCCTGGATCCTCATCACAGTTTGTTGCTTCATATGATCCATTTAGTAGATCTGCTACCATCATCCTCATTCCTGTTCGGGATCTGCAGAACCTTGTAGGTCTGGTAGAGGATAACCACTTGGTGGTCTTAAACAGGATGGAGCTTATTGCAAGATAACAACTAGGTACAAGTATCATTAATCTCATAGACATTGTTATTGAGACTATAAGGGAGACTTTGATAATAAGTCTTACTCCTTTGAGACCCAAAGCTGTTCTTCCACCTGAGGCCATTTGACAACATTATATTGGGTGAAACTTTGTGCACTCCTCAGGATTAACCCTCATCCCTTAAAAAGCACCAATCCTATTGGACCTCTTCCTCCAATGTTCCCTTGCACAGATTTGTCTCTTGTGAATGACTCTCCACCTGACTAAAGGTCAATCAGTGCAAGCCAAATTGGACCTCAGTGTAGGTTCAAGATCTGAGATGTCAGATAAATAGTATGAAGTCAAATCACCACAGCATGTGCAGGAAATCATGAATGATGGGCTCTCCATGACTTTCTGTCAAGATTAGATGGTGCTGGAAAATCACAGCAGGTCAAGCAGCATCTGAGGAGCAGGAAAATTGACGTTTCAGGCAGGAGCCCTTCATCAGAAATCCTGATTTCTGATGAAGGGCGCCTGTCCGAAACATCGATTTTCCTGCTCCTCAGATGTTGCCTGACCTGCTATGCTTTTCCAGCACCACTCTAATCTTGACTCTAATCTCCAGCATCTGCAGTCCTCACTCTCTCCATGACTTTCTGACTGACCCATGATTCAGATCAGTAAAATAGATTTCTCACTGTAGCTGGGGCATTGTTACCTGGTTGGAAATACAGTGCTTTGATGGAGCTGCTGAAAGGAAGCCCTGAGTGGCTCTTCAACTTGATGTAACAGACCTCATTGCTCCTTGTTTAAGGAAGAGCAGAGGCTTTGCCTGGTCAGCATCCCTCCATGAACCAATTAAACTCATTGACTGGTCTCTCTTCTTATCTACGGACCTTGTGGTAAACATATGCTCTGCTACATTTGTCTATGAAAACTGTGGATGGAGTCCAGAAATAAACAGCAGATTCTGAGGTGCTTCCAGACATACTGAATGAGTGATATAAATGCATGTTCCTTTCCTCATATTAAAAGGGTCTCTCTCCCTAATCTCTCTCTCTCTCTCTCTCTCTCCTTCCGCGATCTCTCCCTCTCTCACTCACCCCCTCCCCGATATCTCTTTCCCTCCCTCCTTTTCTTTTCCTCATACTATAAGGGTCACTGGTTTAAACTGGATATCAATTAATGTTACGTTACATTTTGAAAGCTAATATCAATACTGATTCTTCATAAAGGTTTTATTTGATTTTTAAAAAAATGGATATTCTGATAATACATGTTCTCAAATGCTAAAAGACATCCATGTGCCCAATATGGGAGATAAAACTAAGTCTAAAATTAGTCTAGTAATATCTTAAAACTTTGAAAACTTCACACAAAAAGATTTAACATTAACCATGAAAGTAGCATACGTTTGCATATAATAGCCATACAAACAAATCATCGAGCTGCTTCCGACAAACCATGAACAGGCCATATTTCACAGCAACCACTATGACATGTGCCAGATGGTTTTGGTTTAAACATTTCTCAATATTAACATGAACTTTTTAAGTAGATATTTAAGTTGAGAAGATGAATATTCTGGATGAAGACTCAAGCTTTGCATTTTCAATAAGCTGCATAAATTGTTATAGTTCCTAACTTACCTGACCATAAGTGCAGTCCATCAAATCCATAGGAGTAAAGGTCATCTCCAACGCCATTCCCTCCCCATCCCTCACCCCCTCCAGGGCATGGTGAGTAACCATCTGTTGAAGCCCAACCGACTCGAAGATGTGTGGCTTCTGTTGTCACAAAGGGGTCAACATGGTCCACGATTAGTTCATAATACCACTTCTTGTATTGGGCAGCACCCTCACTTATTCCCAGAAAGACATTGGGCCTCATACTGAAAACAGAAAACAAATGCATCGTACTTCTTCATCAGAGAAAACTTCATCTCAATTTTTGTAAAATGCTAACCCGCATTTGAACACAACAATTCCACTATCATCTGCCTGTTGGAGAAGTGGTATATGTGAGATTTGAGATGTAACCTGATTACAATAAGTTTGCAACCCCAGTAATTCACCATCTAAAACTTTGAGGCTGCAAGATGACACTATTGGAAAATCCTTCCCACCCACCAGGAGAGGGTGGTACATCAATCAGGAAAATGTCAGTAGCATCATTGCATTGTATGTTAGTACTCTTCACTGCGGGATACCAAAATGGCTCATGGTGGGGGATATGCAAGATCCATAGTAAGTCTCCATCGTTTAAATGATGGATTTATCTTAAAATTTCCTTCTCCAACAAAGCAACCAATATTTTTGGTTCCTGGTCCCAATCATTCTCTGTTCACTTCTGCAATTTTTCAAACCTGATCAAACCCATTTCCTGGATGTCACTTTTTGGAATTCTTTGCTCTTGCAATTTTAAAAAGTAGCTTTGTACAATGTTGATTCGGCCATGGCTGGAGTACTGTGTGCAACCTTGGTCACCACACTATAGGAAGGATATGACTGCACTAGAGAGTCATGAAGTCATACGCCATGGAAACAGACCTTTTATCCAATCAGTCCACGCCAACCATAATCCCAAACTAAACTAGTCCCACTTGCCTGCATTTTGTCCATATCCCTCCAAACATCCCTCTTTAAATGTATGCTCCCTAGTCTTGAAATCCCCAATCCTAAGGAAAAGACACTTGCATTCATCCTATGCATATGCCTCATGAACTTATAAGGTCACTTCTCAACTTCCCATGCTCCAGTGTCCAGCCTATCCAACCTCTCCTTATAACTCAAGCCCTCCAATTCTGGGAACATCCTGGTAACTCTCTTCAAAACCTTCTCCAGGATAATAGTATCCTTCCCCTTACAGGGAGACCAGAACTGGATGCAGCACTCCACAAGAGGCCTCATCAACGTCCTGTACAAGCTCATCATAATGAGAGGGTGCAGAAAAGACTCATCTTCCTCTTCTCCAATATCTTCCAACCCCATCCTTGAGTGAACCGGACAGCTTTAGAATGTCAATGCTCATCCAGGTGTACAGATACCTTTTCAAGATAGTGCAGACACCATGGATGCTGGGTCTTTCAGTGATATCCAGAGAGGAGCAAGCTCTACTTGAGGGACACCATAGGGGCAAGGTAGATAGTTAATGAGGTCTGTTTGGTAAGATACAGTAAGTACATTCGCTGGACCTCATGGTGAAAAGTCTCTCAAAAACCACAATGCAATTCACACTTAGTAGAAAAATACATAAGATTCAATCCTCCACATACTTCTAAAACCTGAAAACATTTATGTCTGCTGTTATTACAGGCTGGACCTACTCTTAAATGTTCACATCTAGTAATATGAAAAGTTAGATAAGCAGTGACAACTTGAGAACATTAAGGAAAATCTTATTTATCTCTGAGCATGGAGGCACTGTGACACATACTGATGCTTGCTTGAAAATGGAGTGCTCCAATATGGCTGTATATTCATATACAAGTGTTACTATATTGTTAACGCTGGTTCTTCCCTCTGGAGGTTTGCCATGAGTGCTGCCTGCACATGCACAAGCACCCATCCCACCTGCCCCTTCAACAACCTCCGCCACCTCCTTCCCCCTCAGCAGCTGCATTAGTCCCTGCTAATCCTAGTAAGCTGCTGACAACAGGCATGAAGTTCCTCAACTCATGAACACATACTTGTGGGTGATAGCCCTGCCAATTATCCCCTCACATCAATACAATCTCCAAGCAAGTGAGCTGGCTGAGGAAATGAGCTGAGGAAATGGAATGCCAGTCAATCATATGAAAGTCCACGTAGGCCCCTATTCTTATAATTCAGACCTGTATTTTAAATGGCATCTGTCCCGCAGGAGAATCACAACTGTATTTGTAATTAATTTAAAAATATCAATATATTGGCTTGCTATGTTTGTGGCATTTAAAAGAACAGTAATTGTGAATGTAGATCACTGAGGTGATTTTAATGTTACCTGCTGACATGGTTGATGAGTCGTGTTTGGAGCAGTAGGTCTCTTCCTGGTAGCAGGTTGTCACATATTAGATGCTGGTTAGATCGCACAGCAACTCTGTGACACACACACAGAGAGCATAACACATCTAAAACCTTAGAGGACAAGAAAATTAATTATGTGGAGTCTGCCTTTCTCCATTTGTCATTTACCACAATGTGTAGATATTCACAAAACTCATGGTTCTGAATAACCGTCTCAAGGTGCATATTTCTTCCACATCTGGACATTTTGAAAACTTACTGGAATAAAAGACCTTCAGAAGTGCAAAGATACCGGCTGCTGTTCAAAGGCACTTGTTGAAACCTGTAGAAGCTCAAATTACTCTTGCACATCTATTCAGAAAAATCGGTTCATTTGATCACTAACTTAGGAGCCTATTACAAAAACTTCAACAAGCAATATCAATTTGGCCCATCATAATTGCAACTAAAATAGAGAATTTGTGAAAAAGAATACACAGTAAAAGTGTATTAAAAACTGGCTGCATATAGACTTAAAAATGAGGTAAGACACCAACTTTCAATGTAGGGTTGTAAATCCATCACCTGGGTGAATTCTGCACCCCCGTATCCACAATGAGGCACTGTGGTGAATGAGATTTTTAAATTCATGTTGTTCTAACCAGCCAGGAGACAAACTCAGAACTTACTTAGAGGCTTCAAGAATCTCTAGAAAGCAGGAGTTGTCTGACTGGCATTAATAGCAAAGGCAGGCAGCAGCCATATTGGACACTGCCGCTGCTGTGGTGATTAGAGCAGGCAGCTCCTGGCAAGACCCTGGAGGCAAAATGAGTCAAGACAGCAGAGATAGAAAAGAAGGTTAGGAACCATGATTATGTCAGTGCTAGGTAGCCGCACATATTAGATTTCAGGGCATCTCTGACGGAATGTCAAAACTGACAGGCTGTGCACTAAATGCACAGGACAAGCCCCTCAGGGAAGTTAAAAAGCCATTAAGTGGTGACAAACAAGTGATCATTGCATTCACCTCCAATGGCTCTTTGAAAATTCAAAACTGTCCTGAAGTTGTTGGGATCACAAGAGAATTGCAGAGCCTCAATTATCAAGCATGCTTGTACTTGGTCCTGACCCTGTGGCCTTTCAAACATCCAGTCCACATCAGGTGAAGCTCATCAAATTTACTCTTATTGAAATTCTACAAATTCTGGAATGTACACATCAGACTTTTACAGAATTTGACCACTTGACCCAGTATGTCTGTGCCAGGCTTCTGATATAGTTCTTCAACTAGATCCACAACCCTCCCTTTTCCTTACATCATTCCAACTTCTGTGATCAGTTCCTTTTACTTGCACTGTTGTTACAATATTAATATTCAGCTCTTTCTGGCACATAATAAACATTCTGGCCATATTGGTAGCCACTGTTTCTGCATTGCCACTAGTCAATATCCCTTCCCAATAGCATTGTGAGTGCAACTATACCATGTGGACTCAGCGGTTCAAGACATCTCACCACCACATTTTCAAGGGCAAGTAAGGATTGTAAACAAATGCTGGCTGTGCTACCAACATCCCTTGATTTTTTTTTTAACTCCATTAAATGGAATTTAGAGCATTAGGTCTAAGTACTGTGCTAATTTCCTGCAGATATATTTAGATCTGATGGGGGTGGATATCCCTTGCACATTGTCATTGGCAAATGCAACGCTTAAAGCTTCCTTACAGCCTTCGAGGCAAAGGTACTCTGAAAGTTAAAGTAATCAGGAAGCCAATGGCAACCCAGCCCAATCAAATAAATACCTCAGCAACCTCAGATGTAGGGCCTGAATTAGGATTAACTCCATTAGACTATAAGATGGTACAGTATGGGAGCATAAATAGGCCATTCAGTTCATCGGGTCGACTCCACCACACAATGAGACCATGACTGATCTGATAATCATCAACTCCACTTTCTTGCCTTTTCCCCATAACCTTTTATTCCCTTACTGATTACAAATCTGTCCATTTTAACCTTGTATATACTAAATGACCCAGACTTGATAGCTCTTTGTGGTAAACAATGCTTCAGGCTCACTATCCTCTGACAGAAGAAATTCACCCTTATCTCTTTCCTAATTAGGTGACCCCTTACTCTGAGATTATTCCCTCTTGGGGCATAAAATCACAGATTTAATACAAAGTACAGTAACGAAACAATTGAACTGATTATTGATGGTTTTATTATATTTATGTCAAAGCATAAAATGTAGAAATAAAAATTGCATGCTATCAACATTGTGCAAGATATAATTGATTAGCCCACCTTATTTTTCTGTGCCATTTCATAAGAGTTGGGAATTTTATCAAAAATTATAATACAATAACAATATGATACCTGACCTGTGTTATGTAATAAGTAAGGAGGTTGACTCGCCCTTCAATTCATTTTAATCATGTCCCTTTTGGAAGACCTGAAGCAGTTGTCAGGCATTTAGGGTATGGAAGGGAGAAGAGTTGACATGGTAATGACATAGGTCAGAAGTGTGATGGAATACTCTCCAATTCTCAAAAACACCAAGAAGCTGACACCATCCAGTTAAAGTAACACTTTTATCCATCATCTTCAATAGTTAGTCTCTTCATCACTCACAAAAGAGGCAGCAGTGTGTACTACCTACAAGATGTGTTGTAGGAAATCACCAAGGCCCACTGACACCACCTTTCAAACCCGCAACCTCTACTGCCTAGTAGAAAAGGACCGAAGACACAAGGGAACACCACCATTGTCCTAATTTGGAACAATACTGCTGCTCTTTCACAGTAGCTGCGTCAAAATCCTGGAACTTCCTTCCCAATGGCACTGTGGATATCCTTAAATCCAAAGGACCACAGCAGTTCAAGAAGGGAGCTCATCACCACTTTCTCCAGGGAATTAGGTAATGAAAGCTGTTGTAGCCAGCAATGCCATCATCCGGAAATGAATGAAAGCATGTTCTCAGCAGCCTCCTGGTAGCTACTACAGGATCGCATATCAGAGAGACTAAAACAGACATTAGGTGCAGGAAGTTCATGGTTTTGAAGGGCTTATGGGGGAAATAATATTCCAATCTTCTTTAATAAGTTAAAGTCAAAAGAAATGTAACAATCTTCTAATAATAAACAAGCTAACATGCCAGTAAATATCCTAACGCTATGTTATAAATCATTCCATCACTTAAAATACGTGAAAATATTCCACTATTAGACTTTACTTGGAATTCTACATTTTAAAAAAGCAAAATTCATGTAAGATGATTTTCTCTGCCAATATTCATAACAAAATACTAAATAACTATGTTTCATAAATATAATTACAATTTCACAATAAGTCTTCACCGCATATGGTCTTAAAAATTTATCAATGTGCCTTTTCACAGAGTAAAATAATTAGCAATACAAAAATAAATGAAAACATACCTTATGATTCCTTCCATGTTTATCTAGCAAGGAAATTATAGACTTAATGTGCCCTTCCTTGATAATGTTCAAAGCTTCAGGACTTTCCACAAGTACACAGTGTAAAACTTCAAGGATTCCTGTTGGTAAAAATTAAAATCAGCTAGTTCAATGAATGCTTCATTTTACTATATTTAAGACTGTTATTATTTTCCTCTCTCTATTACATGCCATCATCTGCCAAAAGAACAGAAAGAACCAGCCAACCTCCCATCAGTGCAACTGTATTAGAGTGATTTTTCTCTCTATATCTTTTGCCTGCATTGGGAAGCAGCCACCTAACTTTGGAGCCCGCCTTCATGATTTATCTGAGATGAGTACTTTATTGGCAGGGAACTGAACCAATCCTGTAAACACAGAATGAAACTATTTGGCCCAGTATCACTCTTTAGCAGAGCCATCCAACTTGTCTCTCACCCTGCCACCATTCCCCACTTTTCCCAACAACACTCCCCCCACTCTTTAATCATGACTCTGCAGCTTTTTGTTTCACTCTTTCTAGCATTTATCTAATCCCCTTTCAAATATCATTATTGAATCTGCTTTCACCACCTTTCAGGCAGTAATTCCAGGTCACAATTTGCTATGCAAAAAAAGAGCATTCCTCACCCTGCTTCTGGCTCTTTTGCCAATCACCTTAAATCTGTAGTCTCCTAGTTAACAATTTTTTTGCTGACACAAACAGTTTTACTTCACTTGCTCTATAAAAACCGCACAATATTGGACAAATCAAATTCCCTTTTAGCCTTTGCCCTAGGCTGAGTAGCCCCAGCTTATTCAGGTTCTCAGTATTACTGACGTTCCTCATTTCTGGTCCCTTGCCAGTAAAGCTAACAGCTTGTTGGTTCAGCCACATAATTTAAACACAAAAGAAAACCCAAAAAATGACTAATGTTTGCTTTCCTTTGAGACATTTTGTGCGAAGGTTAGCACAATGTCTGTTTTATTGCAGGGAACAGATGAACTTGATGGTATTGCCATTAAAATATAAAATAAAGTATGTCCATGAGAATTATTGAATTCAATTCCTGACATACGCTTTAATGTAATTTAAGCATGTAAGTCAACCACAAGAAAAACAAACCATAGCGAAAGGAGGAATATCTCTATAACAGATTAGGACCTTAAGGATCAAATATTTATATTATGTTCTTAGATTATTGTTCACTGTGTAGCTTTTTTTCCCCAAGGAAAATGACAGCATTTTCAATAAGACCTCTCTTCATCAAAAGGTTCATAGACATACTCAAGAAAAAAAATGTCCTACACTACAGGGAATCAAATTGCTTTAGTGTGACGTGCTTGGAAAGCATTAAGCATTAGCCAACCACAGAGAATAATAATGTGTAAAAAAGAGGAGGAAAAAATGTTTCATGCACACATGGAATCCTCATTAAAAACCTCAATTCCTGATGACAGCTTTATTATTGCATGTGTAAATCCCATTAGTTATAAAAAGCTAAATCAGTTTATATCTAATTGCTTAAATGATTTTCAAGATTAATAATGCTAATCAATCGAGCATTATTTGCTGGAAACCTCTTCCATTTGCCCTAAACTGCAATTTTGATAAACAACAATTTCATTCCCATTTAAAGCATGTTACTCCTGACCTAAATGGTACACACTTACACAGACTCATTACAACTGACCATTGTCAGCCTACAGCAAGAACAATACATAAGTCAAGCCTGAAATCTGCTGCATGCCTTTCCACTATTCACTTGACTATCTTAATCAATTTGACAACTTCAGAAATACCAATTTTGCTTCATGTTAACAGACTTGTTTAGCATCATATCTGATGAAAGAAATGGGCTTGTGCCATAAAATTGAAATAACTTTGCCATGACTCACGAGGGCAGTGCCTGGAAATCAAGTGCCACTCTTCCTAGAGACATTGCAAATGTGAAAATCTGATTAAACTGACTAATCTCACCTAACCTTTGAATTCAGGTTGTAAGAATAAGTGCATCAGGATTTTATCATTAAGAAAAAATAATTATTTATTGCAATCAGACAGGTTTAATCAATAACAAGAAAGAAACATGAATTGCTAACATATGCTCAATAAGTTAGATTCTATCCCTTTTAAACATTTCCATACAAACAGACACACAAAGAAACCAGACACAAATATTATGGGTGGGGAAGGAACAGAAATGTCAGTGAAGTATAGATCTGACAGCAGTCCAGGTTACAGGTCTGGGGAGGGGGTTGCGGTACAATGATTCAGTGGTTAGCACTCCTGCCTCAAGCGCCCGAGACCTGGATTTGATCCCACCCTTGGGTGATTGTGTAGAGTTAGCATATTCTCCCTGTGTCGATGTGGCTTTCCCTCAGGGTCTCTGCTTTCCTCCCACAGTTGAAAGATGTGGTTAGGTGTATTGGCCATGCTAAATTGCCTAAAGTGTACAGGGATGAGTAGACGAGTTGGATTAGCCATGGGAATTGCAAGGTTACAAGGATTGGGTGGGATGTGCTTCGGAGGATCGGTATGGAGTCAATGGGCCAAATGGCCTGTTTCCATAATGTAGGGATTCTATTCGTTTGTTTTCTTCCAATTTGTTTTACCTCTTTGATAAGGACACTAGGTTGTGGATACCACAACTCATAATCTTTCATTCACTGGTTGAAGATTCACCTTTGCAGTATCTTTCAAAATGGTTTTCCTCCCTTTCCTTTTGAGAGAGCAGTTTTTAGAGAGAAAGAGAAAAAGCTGCTTGGAATTTTGTTTTACTTCTCTACGCACATAGGGAAAGATGGAAAGAGAAATAAATGCTTTCTCTTTCACGACCTGGATGTTTCTGCTGTATTGACCAGACAGAGAGCTGTAACAACTCACACACAAAACAGTCATGAAGTTTCTATGCTGAGTACCCTGAATTCACACAATTAATCCTGGTTGAAACACCAAAGGTCTGTCACTGGGCAAAACTCCTCTGAACACACAGCCATGGAGCTGAGGTGTCCAGCAGCCTTCCCACTGCATTTTTAAAGTCAGCAACATATCCTTCCACAGTCTTTGGTTTAACATAGTATATTTCCCCATTTTTTTAGTCCAAATGTAAAACTAGTCTTTACAACTTGGAAAGAAAAATAATCACCATGCAGTTTGAAATGGAAAGGTGCTTTTTAATTATGTTACTCTTTAACTACTTTGTCCTTTACCACCACTGCTCCCACAGATCACGACATAACATGTTATGTACATGTCCTAATTATTCCCACACTTTGGGAAATAAAGAAGGTGCAAGTACTAAACAGTCAAGAACAAGACATCAGTCATAGAGATGTACAGCACAGAAAAAAATCCTTTGGTCCAACTTGTCCATGCAGACCAGATATCCTAAATTAATCTAATTCCATTTGCTAGCATGTGGCCTGTAATCCTCTAAACCTTTCCTATTCACATACACATACGGGTGTCTTTGAAATGTTGTAATTGTACTGGCCTCCACCACCTCCTCGGTCAGCTCATGCAACACTCTCAGCGTGAAAGAGTTGCCCATTAGCTTTCTTCTAAATCTTTCCTCTCTCACCTTAAACTTATGTCTTCTAGTTTCGGACTCCCCCAAGACATTGGCTATTCACCCTATCCATGCCCCTTGTGGTTTTATAAACATCTATAAGATCACTCCCCAGTCTATTCAGCCTCTCCCGATAGCTCAAACCCTCCAACCTGGGTAGCATCCTTGTAGATCTTTTCTGAACACTTCCAAGCTTCACAACATCCTTCCTATAGCAGGCAGACCAGAATTGAATGCAGAATTCCAAAAGTGGTCTAACCAATGACCCGTACAGCCACAACATGACCTCCCAACCCCTATACTCAATGCACTGACCAATAAAGGCAAGCGTACCAAACACTTTCCTCACTACCCTGTCTGCCTGCAACTCTGTTTTCAAGGAAATATGAACCTGCATCCCAAGGTCTCTTTGTTTGGCAAAACTTCCCAGAACCTTACCATTAAGTGTATAAGTCCTGCTTTGATTTGCCTTACCAAAGTGCAACACCTCACATTTATCTAAAATAAATACCATCTGCCACTCCTCAGCCCATTTGGCCATCTGATCAAGGTTCCATTGTACTCTGAGGTAACTTTCTTCACTGTCCACTTAACCACCAATTTTTTGATTTTATTTATTTGATTTATTATTGTCACATATATGTAGGTATAGTGAAAAGTATTGTTTTGCATGCAGTACTGGCAGATCATGTCATACAAAGTGCATCTGAGTAACAGAACAGAGCAAAGAATGAATTATTATGGCTGCAGTGATGGTACAGAAAGAGCTAGATCAACATTGAATTTGAAATTTGAGAGGTCCATTCAGAAGTCTAATAACAGTGGAGAAGGAGCTGTTCTTGAATCTGTTGTTCCTTGTGTTTAAACTTTTGTATTTTTTTCCCTGACAGAAGAGGTTGGGAGAGATTATAACCAGGGTGGGAGGCATCTTTGATTATGTTAGCTGCCTTTCCGAGGCTGTGAGAAGTGTGGATGGAGTCAATAGATATTGGTGCCAACTGCAATCTTATTAAACAAACCTTCTATATTCACTTCAAAATCATTTATATAAATGACAAAAAGCAGAACTGATAATTATGACACACCTGGCAACATATAAATCACATGACAATGGAAACCTGGCAACCACTATGTTTCCTCAATTTGCCCAGTCAAAACATTAGTTATAGGAGTGACCAGTAAGAAGATGGTATGTGGAAAGTTTAATTTAAGAGTGGCCTGTGCAACTACTCTTGTAGCAACTGCCTGTCAATCTACTGCCTTCTATCATTCAAAAGGATGTTCTTCGGATAAACATAAAACTTAGCAATTTTGAGAAGATTTGTCGCTCAGGTTGATGATAAGTATGTAAGTTAGCTCGCTGAGCTTGAAGGTTTGTTTTCAGACGTTTCGTCACCATACTAGGTAACAGCATCAGTGACAGTCAACGATGATGTTACCTAGTGTGGTGCCAAAATGTCTGAAAACAAACCTTCAAGCTCAGCGAGCTAACTTACATACTTAATAAACATAAAACTCCTTATAATGAAGTATAGAGTCACGGAATCATACAGCACGGAAAAAGACCCTTCAGTCCAAGCAGTCCACGCCAAACATAATCCCAAACTAATCTAGTCCTACATGCCTGCACTTGGCCTATATCCCTCCAAATATTTCTTATTCATTTTATTATATGGAACAGACTTTATTCACATACAACAAAAGTGATCAATATGCACAATACAAAGGAGAAGCTCTGAATTTCTGTACCTGAGCTCCCAAACTAATTCTGAAAAACCCTCCTTATTTATATATTCAATGTTTACAGGTATTTTTCAAGAACATTCTTGGATCTTTTGAAGAGTAGCTCATTGGTGCAATCTCAATTGTTTCCTTTGAGGATACATTCCATAAAGAATTACCTGTGCTTGGATGTTTTGAAGAACAGTTTATTGTCATCCATCCAAATCTCGATTGTTTAGTCTTTCTGCTTACATTTATTAAAGTGGCCACTAAAGTCATACAGTAATTGCTCATGGTTGACCTCACTCCATTTAATTCTGTGCACAAGCATTTGTTGATAATAATCAAACATTTGGGGTGCAATGAGATCAATCCTTTCCCAATCTGTGTCATCATAGAAACCCGAATGCGATTTGATACAAGGTAGTTTGGTTATCAGCCCTTAACTCCTCATCATGTATTCAACCTGCCCAACATATATTTTCAGAACAATGACATACACAGGTCTGACAGAAGTTTGGAGGCTGTTTCTAGTTTTGTCTGCTGCAAATTCCACCAGAGCATATTTCCAGGTTTAGTTGGACATAACTCTCCATTAGGCTTGGACAACAGCCAAGCAAATTGCAAAACAACAGGGTCCTAGAGAAACCCGTATCACAGCCATTTTCATGCTGAACTGAAACTCCACAGTATCAGAGGTTCCCCACCTTTTCTCCAAATGAATGACCAAGGTCAAGCCCTTAGATTTGTTCTGTTCAAATCTTATAGGCAATGAATTTCAAAGTAATGCATTCTAACCCCTAAAGAAATAGTTGTCAGCATAGAAATGATGATATAAAGAATTTGTCTTTAACAAAGGGGCAGAATAGTGCAATGGGTTAGAACAGTATCATTTCACTTGAATTTGAGTTCATACCAGCATGATGAATATCAGCTCTCCCAAGGATACTATGTGAAAGGAGTTCAATTGCTACCAAACATAAATCACTGTAAAAAGTAATGAGGAATCTTCTCAATGGGTTATTCATGTTATATGCACTGGGACCGGGCAATTTACGAAACAGTGCTCATCTCAACAGCACAGTGGTAAAACAGTTAAATGGCCAAATCCATTGTACAATACTCTTGTATTACATGTTACCTCCTTTAAATATGCACACAAAATCAAAGGTTAGTCAGAAAGTCATTGCAAGCAAATCCTAAAAGACGTGTTCCATTTCTCCTCAATATATTGAAGAAAAGCACACTCGCCCCACCAGCTAATGTCAGTGAAAATGCCGTGGAATTCTAAAGGACTGTTTCCAGAGCAGAGTGTGCCAGAAAGCTCCCTAATAGAGTGACACCACTCAGCTTGCTCCAATAAAATGGTGCATAAGCAACCATTGGACTCTTCCCTCATTCCAAGCACAAAACCGATTTTTTTTTAATCTGTCATGTCAGTAAAACTTTGTTTGCTGAAACCAGTTACAGTTACCAGCACATCTAATGCAGTCACCTGACAGCACCATCCACAGAGGCAGAAGCAATGGGGATAACTCCAATAGGAAGTAATTATAGTTGACCTTGACAAGCCTTGAAGTCACACAATCTTGTGTCGCTCCCAAGGTTTGTTTAATATAAATCTTGTTCTCCCTTCTGAAAATCCATATTCCCCTGAACTATAAACCCTTAAGCAAAACTCCTAGATTAATTACATGAGCAGAAATGTTGAACAACAACTTGCATTTATAGAACTATCCAAACCAGAAAAATAGCCAAAGATATTTCACATAGGATTAAAGATGTCCACCAAATGCTGTGAAAAGGAAATCTGGGAAAGAGTGATCAAAAGCTTGGTTAAAGAAGTGGTGTGTACGGAGGTACTTAAAGGAAAGAGAGCAGCACAAGTGTTTTCAGAAGGGAATCCAGTGCATTAGGGCTGAAAATACAAGAGAAAGATGAAATATAAGGGAGAAAAGGGAGAAGGAGGTGAAGCATGTGAGTCTTGAGTAAAAAAAAACAATTTGATAGCTTATAACTGATGAGGGAGATAGAGGGGTACAAACCCAGGGAGAGATTTAAATATGAGGACGAGAATTTTAAATCAGAGGCATAGTGCCATTAGCTAAGAGTGTGATGATTTGTAGTTCCATGCAGCAGTAGATAATATTCATGCAGCACAATCTTACAGGAGCTGCTGTTTTCAAAAGAGTGAAAGCTGTAAAGGAACTGGAATAGTCAAGTCTAGAAAATTCACGAGAGCTAAGACACTGCCTGAGAGTGTCAAGATCAATCATTAGGTTTTATGCATTTGAATAATTATAGATTACCTTTGGCAAAAACAAAAAAAAGAAGCAAACAGCTGCATTTAAGAAAGTGAAACCCTATTTGCTCTAGCAAGCAAATTCGCCCATAAACCACCAACAGTAACAGGCACAATTTTGCACTGAGGCAGCATTTCTAAAGGTCGAAGGAGTTTTATATATATATATGCTAGTAATGTGGCCAATCTGTTCCCTCAAACAATGTGATGGCATGTATACTAAATAAATTATTTTCTGTACTCACTGAAGAACACCACAAAATAGTCATGACAATATTCATAAAGGGAGGGTTCAATGGTGGGGACAGTGCATCATGATGGCTGGCAGAACTAAAATGTAGACCTGGGATTCAGGAGGTAATGTGGAGTAGTGAAAACTTTTAAAAAAAAAGTTGGGTGGGTACATTTGGGAGTTCAAAACTGATGGGATAGAAAGAGGGTGCAAGGCTGTTTGGGGGAGGTCACATAAATTGATAGAGTGAGATTGTTACTCAGCAGAAGGTGATGGTGGAGGGTTGTTTTTCAGACTGGAGGCCTGTGACCAGTGCAGTGTCTCAAGGATCAGTGATGGGTCCTCTACTTTTTGTCATTTACATAAATGATTTGGATGCGAGCATAAGAGGTACGGTCAGTAAGTTTACAGATGACACCAAAATTGGAGGTGTACTAGACAGAGAAGAGGGTTACCTCAGGTTACAACAGGATCTTGACCAGATGGGCCAATGGGCTGAGAAGTGGCAGATGGAGTTTAATTCAGATAAATGCAAGGTGCTGCATTTTGGGAAAGCAAATCTTAGCAGGACTTATACACTTCATGGTAAGGTCCTAGGGAGTGTTGCTGAACAAAGAGACCTGGGAGCGCAGGTTCATAGCTCCTTGAAAATGGAGTCGCAGGTAGATAGGATAGTGAAGAAGGCGTTTGATATGCTTTCTTTCATTGGTCAGAATATTGAGTACAGGAGTTGGGAGGTCATGCTGCGGCTGTACGGGACATTGGCTAGGCCACTGTTGGAATATTGCGTGCAATTCTGGTCTCCTTCCTATCGGAAAAATGTTGTGAAACTTGAAAGGATTCAGAAACGATTTACAAGGATGTTGTCAGGGTTGGAGGATTTGAGCTATAGGTAGAGGCTGAACATGCTGGGGCTCTTTTCCCTGGAGCGTCGGAGGCTGAGGGGTGACCTTATAGAGGTTTACAAAATTATGAGGGGCATGGATAGGGTAAATAGGCAAAGTTTTTTCCCTGGGGTCGGGGAATCCAGAGGCTATAGGTTTAAGGTGAGAGGGGAAAGATATAAAAGAGACCTAAGAGGCAGCTTTTTCACACACAGGGTGGTACGTGTATGGAATGAGCTGCCAGAGGAAGTGGTGGACGCTGGTACAATTGCAACATTTAAGAGGCATTTGGATGGGTATATGAATAGGAAAGGTTTGGAGGGATATGGGCCGGGTGCTGATGGGTGGGACTAGATTAGGTTGGGATATCTGGTCGGCATGGACAGGTTGGACTGAAGGGTCTGTTTCCATGCTGTACATCTCTATGACTCTATGACTCTAAATAGTGAAATATGCTCCTTCCATCCCCCTCCCAATTGCAAATGCACAATGAAATGCACAAGGGATTCCCCTTAAATGCCGCTTCAGACTGAATGACTAAAGTTTTCCTGACAGGTGGAGAATGATGTACAGCCTCCTCCTATGATTAAAGGAACAGCCACCATGATTCCCATGGCAATGTGTTGGTCTACATTCTTTTCTTAGCTTTCAGTATAATCATATTCAGAATAACGCAGACAATTTATCCTCTGAAAAGCCAATTCGGCCAATTCTTGACTTTGGCCCAAATGTTCCTGTAAATCAGCACAACAGCCTCGCCATTCATCTGAAATTGGCATTGAGTGGCCTGAACAAGTTTCTGGTTTGGCCACATTTGAACATCATCGGGGAGTTGTGTCTGCCATTGGAGTATTCCATTGCTGACTGCATGAAGGTTTTGGGGCATTTCTTGAATGGACACCAAAAGTTCCTTTAAGATCAGTGATTGGGTCATTGACCATTTATTATGAATGGGTGAAAGTGCACTGTGCATGCTCTGCATAGTTGTGCATTGAAGTGACAAATTAATGCCATGAACAACATATATTCTCTATATTTAAGCAGATGCCTACCAAAAACACACAAGTATGTTCCACTCCCTTTTAAGGGCTCACTTGAAAATTGCACCAACCAGGCCTTGTGTATCAATGGAGAAACCAGGGATCCTCTACTCTTCCAATAATCCTCTCCTGATGGCCTGGCTCCCAGGTCAGAAACAGTCAGCTCACCAGTCAAAATCACTCTCTGTACCTTTTAGCAATGGACCAATGTTAATTTATCAAAGATAAGTCAAAACATAATTGCTAAACAAAATCCAGCAATGAAATTATGCAAATTTCACAGGCATGCTGGCACATCTTTGAATGATACTTTCCAGTAAAAGCATATGCTACATTTTTGTAATTTGTCCAGCAAAGCCTGGACAACATGAATGCTTGGGCTGATAAGTAGCAAGAAATATTTACGTGACACAAGTGGCAATAACCATATCCAATAAAAGAGAATACACTGATCTCCCCTTGACATGCTATCAACATCCTGGGGTTTATCAGTGACCAGAAACTAAGCTGATCCATCTATATAAACACCATTGCATCAGCAACAGATCAGAAGCAAGGAATTCTGTGGTGAATAACTCAACACATGATTCACCAAAACATTGCCATTAACTACAAAGCACAAGTCAGGTGAATGATAGAATAATATACTATATATATTTAATAATAATGCAAGTTCTCCTAGAAACACATTACAATATATACAGGGTTAAACTCCCGGACACAGACACTGTGTAACATATATAGGGTTAAATTCCCCTTTACACCCGCTGTGTGCAGAGGAACCTTGATTATCCGGCATTCGTTATCCAAACATCGGATTATCCAGCAAAATCATAAGGTCCTGATGCTTGGCGAAACTATGTTATCCGGCATCCGATTATCCAGAATTCAATTAATCAAACAAAATAGCCCCCGCTCGTGTCCTTTGGATAATCGATGTTCCTCTGTAATATCAGCAGGGCTAAACTCTACTTGAAGAGAGTAGCTCCAACAACACTCAATAAGTACAGCAGCATCCTGATCAAAACAATCTTCTTGAATGGCACCTCATCCACCACCTTTAACATTCAATCCCTACTTGACAATTGTACAGGAACAGCTGTGCACACTATCTACAAGAGACACTGCATCACCTCATCCATGTTCCTTCAATTGTAAGTTCCAAATCGACAATGTCTGCCATCTGCATGAACAAAGGTAGCCAATGTATGGGAACATCTCCACTCACAGATTCCTCTCCAAGCCATACACTAGTCTAACTTGGACTATATTGTCACTCCTTCACTGTTGTAGATTCAAAATCCTGAAACTTGCTTCTTCACGGCACTCTGGGTGTTCCAACCCTGCCATGGGCTGCAATTCACCTCTACCTTCTCAAGGGAAATTAGTGATGGACAATAAATGCTGACCTAGCCAGTGAGAGTCAAATTTTGTGAACAAATAAAATAAAAATTGCAAGAGTTCATACATACCAGAAGAAGCTTCTAATCTTTCTAGTCTGCTGATTAACCAGTCCAAGGAACCAGAAAATTGGGCACAGTTTTTGCGATTGCCTCTGATCAGGGCAGCTAAAGACAGATGGGACAAGATTAGGTCATAACTTTATATATGTTTATGTCCTCAAAAAGCATTTCTCTCAATGGGAACATTAACAATTTTCATTCATATACAATGGCACTTCAGACCAGAATATCAGAGACCAGTCCACAAAAGGAAAATAGGTAATAGAGTGTGTCAGATAAAGATCTGCATTGTCAAATAACCATTTGGTTTGCCCACAAACAATAATCATTGTGACTTACAAAAATAACAATCTTGTTAGACAACACGATGACAAACAAACTCTGAAGCACAGGATATGTAATGTGTCTGAAACAGTTTGCACTCCTGGTGCAACATGTGGTCCAATAAAATATAATTCAGTTTTGGTTAATCAGAAAGTGGTCAAACTTCATAATTTACGAAAAAGTCCTCAATGCATGATACCAACATTCATTTGCTTGCAAGTCTATTTCAATGAGATAAAGATACTTTGTCATCATGATAAACAATTTGTGTTGCTAACATTTGTTTTCTACATGTAGCAAACATGTTAGGAATATACTCAGATTCCATAGGCTATTTGCAATGGTTTACCTACATGCCTCTAAATAATAACTATTTACTGAATCTCTTTGCCTTTTAATTCTTCAGCACACCAGCAATGCATGCGATAGTAATTATTTTAATGCGACCTTTTTTGTCAAGCATTGCTAATAAATTAGCTAATAAATTGGTTGCTTGTGCACTTTTAGCAATGACAGTTAAACGTCACAAGGCAAAAATTGTGTTTTGGCTCTTCCACATCAGAAACATTGTAAAGACCAGCTTTGTGTACTGTATTGATTGAAGGCAGATGGATTTGGAATTTGAGGAGTGCTTTGTTCTCAAATGCAGACTGAAGACAATTACAGCAGTACCTAATGCAATCATTGTTTACATATATGTATGTATAAGCATTATGTATATGTGTATACTCAAAATAAAACAGATAATTACTGGCAAAGAAGACAAGCTCCATCACATTTCCAAGAAACTCATTAGCACACAACACGTTACTTCATATTCTCCTTCCAAGGTTGCACCCATCTTCATTCCAGTCAATACGATGGTGAATCTAGTACTGTAGGAGGGTTTTATGGGACCTCAAAGCCCATGATACATGCAGGAAGAGGGCCATCAATATCCACTATATGGAAATATTTCACAAAATTAAGGTCCTACTTATTGACCAGCTCAATCTAATTTACAACCTCCTTTAACAAAGAACAAATAAACTAACAGCGCAGGAACAGACCCTTCGACCCTACAAACCTGTACCATTCCAGATCCTCTATCAAAACCTGTCACCTATTTTCTAAGGACCTGTATACCTCTGCTCCCTGCCCGTTCATATATCTGTTTAGACACTGGCAACGCATTCCAGACACCCACCACCCTCTGCATGAAGAACTTTCCACGTATATCTCCCCTAAACTTTGCCCCTCTCACTTTGAATTCATGACCCCTAGTAATTGAGTCCTCCACTCTGGGAAAAAGTTTCTTGCTATCCACCCTGTCTACACGTCTCATGAATTTGTAAGCCTCAATCAGGTCACCCCTCAACCTCTTTCTTTCCAATGAAAATAATCCTAATCTACTCAACCTCATGAGCTCAAAGTGAGAGGGGAAAGGTTTAGGGGAGATATGCATGGAAAGTTCTTTACACAGAGAGTGGTAGAAGCCTGGAACACATTGCCAGCAAAGGTGGTTAGAGGTGGAAACAATAGCATCATTTAAGATGTATCTAGACAGATACATGAATGGACAGGGAGCAAAGGGATACAGACCTTTAAAAAATAGGCAACAGGTTTAGATAGAGGATCTGGAGCGGTGCAGGCTTGGAGGACCGAAGGGCCTGCTCCTATGCTATAATTTTCTTTGTTTTTATTCTGTCCTCATAGCTAGCACCCTCCATACCAGGCAACATCCTGGTGAAAAAAAAGAGCTTTGACAAAGGGTCAGTTAGACTCGAAACATCAGCCCTTTTCTCTCCTTACAGATGCTGCCAGGCCTGCTGAGATTTTCCAGCATTTTCTCTCTCTGGGTTCAACATCCTGTTGAGACTCCTCTGCGCCATCTCCAAAGCATCCACATCCTTTTGGTAATGTGGTGACCAGAACTGCATGTAGTATTCCAAATGTGGTCGAACCAAAGTCCTATACAACTGTAACATGACCTGCCAACTCTTGTACTCAATACCCCGTGTGATGGACGAAAGCATGTCGTATGCCTTCTTGAACACTCTACTGACCTGTGTTGAAAATGTGTTGCTGGAAAAGCGCAGCAGGTCAGGCAGCATCCAGGGAACAGGAGAATCGACGTTTCAGGCATAAGCCCTTTCCAGCAACACATTTTCAGCTCTGATCTCCAGCATCTGCAGACCTCATTTTCTCCTACTGACCTGTGTTGCCACCTTCAGGGAACAATGGACCTGAACACACAGATTTTGCTGTACATCAATGTTCCCCAGGACTTTTCCATTTACTGTATAGTTCGCTCTTGAATTGGATCTTCCAAAATGCATCGCCTCGCATTTGTCCAGATTCAACTCCATCTGCCATTTCTTTGCCGAATTCTCCAATCTACCTATATTCTGCTGTATTCTCTATCAGTCCCTTTCACTATCTGCTACTCCACCAATCTTAGTGTCATCTGCAAACTTGCTAATGAGGCAACCTATACCTTCCTCCAAATCATTTATGTAGATCACAAGCAACAGTAGACCCAACATGAACTCCTGTGGCACACCACTGGTCACAGGTCTCCATTTTGAGAAGCGTCCTTCCACTACTACTCTGTCTCCTGTGGCACAACCAGTTCTCTATCTATCCAGCTAGAACACCCTGGAACCCATGCAACTTCACCTTCTCCATCAGCCTACCATGGGGAACTTTATCAAGCGCCTTACTGAAGACCATTAATACGACATCTACACCCTTTCCCTCATCAATCAATTTTGTCACCTCTTTGAAGAATTCTAATAGGTTTGTAAGACATGACCTTCCATGCTGCCTATCACTGATACGCCCATTTTCTTCCAAATGGGTGTACAGGGGAACCTCGATTATCTGAACGAGATGGGCTGATTTCGTTCGGATACTAAGGGATACTATTTCATTCGGATAATCGATTATTTGGTTAAATGGTTAAATGCCTTTCCTCTGGGGCTCAGAGTTTTTAAAGTCTGCTCCTCGTTCAGGAGACTGCAGAAGCACACAGCGCGCAAGACCCTGACCCTGCCCCCGCCACTGCCCCTGCCCCCATCAAACACCCACCCCCACCCAACTGTCCAACACCACCCCCCCGTCTGCCCCCCTATCCCTGTCCAGCACTGCCCCTGCCCCCTCATCCCTGCCCAGAATTACCCCTCCTCTGCCCACCCGACCCCCCCCCATCCCCGTCCAGCACTGTCCCCACCTCCTCTCTGGGGCAGCCGGACTGGGCACCAACAATAAGACTGCTGCTTCTGCTGTCTTTGTGGGGTAAGTCTCCAAAGCACGCATCCGCACGCGCAGACACACACACACCTTTTTACTGCAACTTTTTGACAGGTTCCACCTCTGCCCTGTACAGGACAATGTTGTTCAGATTATTTGGGGGGTTGGGGGGGGGGGTGTTGTTTATGGTACACCCCTCTGTAGAGCTCCAGGGAAAGTGTGGGGAGAGAGAGGGTGGGAGGTCGGTCATTTGGAGACGGTGCCTGGTTAATCACTGTAAACAAAAGATGTGATCAGAATTGGAAATATGTCTTTGATGTAGTCTATTGGGACCTGGAGATCTCCTTCAGATAATTCAATTTTCGGATAATTGGTATTCAGTAATTGAGCTTCCTCTTTCTAGCCTATCCCTTAATATCTTCTCCAGTAGCTTCTCTACCACTGACGTCAGGCTCACAGTTCTATAATTACCTGGACTATTCCTGCTACCCTCCTTAAACAAGGGGACAACATTAGCAATTCTCCAATCCTCTGGGCCCTTCCCCGTATTCAAGAATGCCGCCAAGATATCTGTTAAAGCCCTAGCTATTTCCATAACGTTCCCTAAGATTCAGTGTAATTTTGAAAATGATTAAAGTAGTCACCTTGATTTGGATTGCTGTTATAACTATTGATTTAAATTATCAAGTGAAAAAGATTGCGCGTAAATCTACTGAAATGAATATATCAACTGGAAATAAAAGATCAAAAACATCCACCTTACCAAGTAATTCATACAGAGAATTTAGAATTGCTCTCCACGACTCTCCTGCTTCCTTCCCAGCTACATCTGTAAAATGGGCTGCACTGCTATACACGTTGAGATGATCAATGCACTCAAGAACTAGATTAATCATTCCCTGCAAGTGAATGTATGAAGATAAATTTGCAGATCACTGTATATTGAATTTTCAGCATTTTTTTAATATGGGTTGTTCTATGCCAATAAAACTTTGGTATTATTATCACAAAAGCGATTTGACAGGTTTTCAAATCAAATAGAAATGAGCTGTATATTGTACATTCGATTCTTTTGCAGTTAACTTATTAACATAACCTCAGATTAAATCATCCGAAGATTAATAATGGGAGTCAAATGCCTCTAAAGGAGAGCTGCTTACCTCTTCCTGGAAGAGATTTTGTCTGTTCTTCAATGCTCTCAATCTGTTCTGTCTCTCTTCATGTTCCAGATGTTCATCAGGTGGCTGAAAGTAACCAATCAGATCCCGCAAGCTCAGGCTGACTGACTCAATGGGCAAATCGATAGCTGTGGACTTCCCTTTTTTATTGAGAGCATCGAGGCCCCTGAAAATACAGCCAAATATTAGCCACAAAAATAAATCCTAATGTCAATGATCATGATGATTGTTTTAAACTTTCATCACGTGAACTTGCTGCCAGAACAATTTGTCAAGTTGATAAAAATTGATAGAAATTCACTTCTTTCATGAAGCAGAATTTTGGTCAATCAGAAGTTTTCAAAGTACTCAATGAAGCTGTAGCAAATTCTAATTAGAAAAAAAAAAGCCTGACGATTCTTTTGACAAGCCCCAAATTTTGTGACAGTAGTTTGAGGACATGTGTGGAGCACTTGCTGGGTTAAGGTTAGGGTTAGGGTTAGGGGCAGGGTTGGGGTTAGGGTAGGGTTCCTGCCTGACATGTCTCTAATTAACCTGCGTGCGCTTGTTTCATTTGAAAACAAAGGTGATTCCTATGATACTCTCACCAGTACAATGTGGACCCTATCAGGGCTCCTTTTTCCTTCAGTGTATTTGACCTTGGACAGAAAGAAAAAGGGTTTAATAAGGCAGGTGATTCTAAGCTTTATAAATTGAGACAGTACAAAAGCTAGGAAATCACAGTGAAACTTTGGAAAACACTAGTACAGCTTCAATTGGAATGCTGCAACAAATTCTGGGCTCCACACTTTAGGAAGGATCCGAAGGCACTGCAGAGACTGCAGAAGGTTTCACAAGAATCATTCCAGAAATAAGAGACTTCAGTTATGCTGATGGTTTGGCAAAATTAGAACTGTTCTCCCTCAAGAAGAAAGGTTAAGAGGATACTTGGCAGACATGTCTGTCCGAACAGAGACAGAAAGGAAAAACCTTCTACTGGTGCAAAGCTCAATAACCAAAGGGCAACAATTTAAAGAGACAGCATATCAAGAAGCTATCTTTATGCAGGAACGGGTTGGGTTCTGGAATGCACTGCCTCAATGTGATGGACAGAGATTGAATTGTGATCTTCAATAGGGAATTGGATTATTATCTGAAGAAAAATAATTTGTTGGGCTGTGGGGAAAAAACAGGGAAGGGTACTAGCAGAGTTGCTCTCACGGAGAGACAGTATGGATACAATGGGCCAAATGGTCTGCTTCTGTGTTATGATTTTCTGGCTCTAAATCACATATCTGCAGGTCATACTAAAGGAGGTTTGACCAGAAATTCTGCTGGTGAGAGCATCATGAGAACCAGCTTCCTATCGAATGGGAGGGGAAAGCTGAGTAATAATTGGCACCAGAAACTGCAGAAAGAAAAGAGACAACAATACTAACAGCATTAGAAAAGTGCCTGGTAGATTTTGCATTTAGAGACATCCAAATAACTGAGGTGAGGGATTTAAAAGTCTATCCCCAACACAAAAGTAAAGCCCTGCTTTTATTTTCTTCCCTTCCTCTAGTCAGTCACTCATTCAATTAATAAAACGCAAGTGCATAGCAACACTAGCATTCTCAACAGGTGTCGTGATGGAGCCTCTGGAGATCTGTCTTCACTGCATTCCCACTGGGGAAATAATTAGAAATATCAGATTATACCTTCAGTCAGGGGAAGTGTGAAGACAAAGTGCATGGAGAATATTTGAATTACACATTGTAAGAGTTAATCAAAATCAGGTATGATTGATACTATAATGAGTTCTGGCAGCTTGTTGGTATGAGGTAGATTAAAGAAGTTGGAGAGATAAGAATTTACAGGTTGATGGAGCTAATGATTCATTTCGCAAAGCAAATGTGTTGTGTTTGGATATTTGAAGCATTTAATTATATGTGACATCCTGTACAAATCCCTGATGGAGGGTTTATGCCCAAAACGTCGACTCTCCTACTCCTCGGATGCTGCCTAACCTGCTGTGCTTTTCCAGCGCCACACTTTTCGATCCTGTACAAATTGCCTTACAAGTCTAAGCGGCCAGTCCTCTGACAGACAAGTCTTCTGTCTCTTACTACAACTGGGACTACTGCTGGCTATCCCCTGTCTGCTTCCTGGCAAGGCCCCATTGTATACAAAGCTGTGAAAGAACACACAGAAGTAACTTTGGACACTACAGTCAACTTGTACTGGCAACCTCTTCCATTCTGCTTCAAGGTTTCCATCTCCAAGTTCATAGGGAGAGGAATGCCGAATAGAATATTGATTGCGCCTATGTGGGGAGAGTTCAACTACCCAAGCTCCCATGGTAACTCACAAATTAGTATCTGAGGTGAAGCTTAAAAGAATGTGATAGCTTTAAAAAACTCAAGGACATCCTGAAATGAATTGTCAAAAACACCGCTTCTGCATATATTTAGAATATGTAAACCACCCATTTTCTATTTCTATTGAGCCTCTGCAGTGTTGATCAGATGTTGAGAAGACATTATGCAAAAATTATCCCATGAACATTTTAATGAAACTTTAGTAAATGTAGTGCTTGCCCAGCCAATAAACTGTAGGCATCACAGGCAGTTTTGCCTACAAATGCAACCAAAAGCCACAAGCCATAGTGTCTTATTCTGTAGTACAAGTGTCATGGCACATCAGTCCAAAAGGTATCAAGCAACATATTAATGAAGCCTAGAACTTACTGTTGGCAACATTAGTACACAAATGGTTAATGCATTAATATGAATTTGCTGCCTGCAGTTTTGACAGAGGGATTGAACCATGATGAATAAATTGATATCTTTCAAACACTGAACAGAGATATGTTATAGAAAAGCAATAAAATGTTAGGAATACATGTATACTTATGGATTATGAAAAACCGAAATATGGATTGATTTGAACATTTCTGGGTTAAAGAAGATTTAACTTTTCTCTCTCTCTCTCTCTCTGTGAGACTCCCAGTTAGCAAGAGACATGCCTTAAGGCAAAACCAATGAAAAGCTCTCTCTCTGAGTGAAATACTTTGAAAACCTGATGAAGTTTCAAATCTCAGGTCTCCTAACAATTGCCCGCTGAATATGAAATCTGGTCTGAAGACCGTCCATCATTCTGTAGCTGTCAGCAATTTGATTTCATTAAAGGGATCAAAGGAACTAGGAGAAATCAATGCATTCTAGTTTATGAATTTTTACATTTGACCAACAGTGGAATTGTACCTTTCTCGCCTATTTTTTTCTGACCCTGAATAATTCTGCAAAGTTGTGTTATCTTGTCTTGTCTGTGAATTACTCTGTGGGTTTGGGGTTAAGGGGATATCGTTTAAGTCTGAATAATAGCATCACAGAATTAATAGAGTCAAAAACAGCACAGTAAAAGCCCTTCAAGCCATCAGGTGATCCAAGAGATGACTTGGAGTTGTGGGATTCTAGAAAACTGCTTTAAATCTGCTCTGGTGCTACTGTACATGTTTATAAGAACCAACTCATACTCAAAAGAAAGCATACCTAATAAACCTGTTGAAGAGAAACACTGTGCTGCGGATAACCCGGGCTGTCCTTGATTCTTCATGCTGGGAACGTGAAAGAGTTAAGCCATCATCCATGTGGCCTTCATGATGCATTATGGCCTAAATGAAAAACATTTTTATTCCAGTCAGATATCAACAATTTATGTTTGCACCTGTTGCCTTATTTTTTTTCTCTGATTACAGAGGAATCTGCAAATAAACATTATCACATCATCAGAAGGCAGCGATGGTCTTCCTAGGTAAAAACAAGGACTGCAGATGCTGGAAACCAGAGTCTAGATTAGAGTGGTGCTGGAAAAGCACAGCAGGTCAGGCAGCATCCGAGGGACAGGAAAATTGATGTTTCGGGCAAAAGCCCTTCACCAGGAATAGAGCCTCTATTTCTGATGAAGGGCTTTTACCCAAAACGGTGATTTTCCTGCTCCTCAGATGCTGCCAGACCTGCTGTGCTTTTCCAGCACCACTCTAATTTAGCGATGGTCTTCCTGCCACACCACCAATTGACATCCTTTTACATGGGTGATTCAGTCCTGCTTAGAAGCTTCATCCTTCCAATAAGACTTTCAAATGTAGAAACAGAAGTAGACCACTCAGCACATCCAGAATGTTCCACCATTCAATGAGGTCATGGCTGAACTGATAATCCTCAACTTCACTTTCCTCACAACCGACAATTCCCTTACTGATTAAAAGATTATCTGTCTCAGAATATTCTTGATGACAGCTTCAATGGCCCTCTGCAGTAAAGAACTCCACAGATTCACTACCTGCTCAGAGAAAAAATTCCTTTTCATCACCATCTTAAATGTGTAATCACTCATTCGGAGGTTATGCTGTCTGGTCGAGACTCCCTCACAAGATGAAACAGTCTTTCTGCATCTAATCTGTCATGTATTAATTGTATGTTTTAATAAGGTTGCCTGCCATTCTTCTATATTCCAACAAGTACAGGCCCAATCTACTCAACCCATTCTCATAAAGACAGTCCTTCTAAAGCTGGTATCAGCCCAGTGAATCTTTTCTGGACTGCTCATAATATCAGGAAATCTTTTGTTCAATAACTGGTCACAGTGTTCCAATTGTGGTCTGACTAGTGATTTGTATAGATTTAGCAAAACCTTCCTATTTTTACAGTCCATTCCTTTTGAAATTAAGGCTAACATTGCATTTGCCTTCCCTATTACCCACTGAACTTGAATGCTAGCCTTTTTGTGATTCATGGATGAAAACTCCCAAATCCCGCTGTCCCTTTGTTTGCTGTGGTCTTTCTCCATTTAAATAATATTCAGCTCTTCTATTCTTCCTGCCCAACCTACATTTCCCCATTGTATTCTATCTGTCAAGTTTCTGTCCGCTCACTTAACCTGTTTCTATCTATCTGTAGACTCTTTGGGTCATCCTCACCACTTGCTTTCCCACCTATTTTGAGTCATCCACAAACTTGGCTATAATGCATTTACTTTCATCATTCAAGTCATGAACATATGTTGCAAATAATTAAAGCCCCAGCACTGATAACAGTGGCACAGCACTAGTTACAGGTTGCCATTCTGAAAATGTTCACATTCTCCTAACTCTGTTTTCTGGTAGGTCATCCCTCATTTATCCATGTCAATACATTACCTCGAACACCATCAGTTTTTATCTTATTGAGTAGTCTAATAAGTGATACCTATCATTGTACAGTGAGTGGCAGAATCGTTAAGAGTATTGATATGTAGAGAGATCTGGATGTGTAGATCCACAGATCACTGAAAGTGACAGAGCAGGTAGATAAGATAGTAAAAAAGGCCTATGACATGGAACGGGCATTGAGTATAAGGATAGACAAGTTATGCTGCAGCTTAATGAACCTTAGTTAGGCTACGCTTGGAATATTGCATACAGTTCTGGTCACCACACCACCAGAGGATGTGAATGCTTTGGAGAGGATAAAGAAAAGGTTTATCAGGATGTTGCTGGTATGGGGGGCTTTACCACCACCAAACACCTCCCCAGTGACTGCCACTGCATGGCTTTCCTTTCTGTTATCAATAAACTGTGGCCTGAGCCTCTGAATGGTCTTGTTAACAGCAGCAGCTGCCACCAGCTCTACAGTGACCCTGATAAACAATGAAAAGTGGACAGCCTCTAATTAGTCACAATGATCTACAGGCAGAAATTCCCCAGTCTGGGGACCTTGATTCTAATGAACATCTGTCCACCACCCAGTCACACTCCAGATTGGAACCTAATTCATTGGGCCTTCCAGAAAAAAATAGATTATGAAAGATCCACACTGGCCCTATAGCACGTCACCTACATTAAACTACACCCAACATTTAAGTTGGAAAGAGGCAATTAGAAATGCAGTCATGTCACCAACATCCAGAAGAAAAGACTTACTTTACGTTGAACAGTTCCCATCCGAGCTGATTTTGCATCAACAGACTGATAGGTGAGCCAAAGTCCAGTGTCTAGGTGCTGAATAAAGCACACCGAATCTCCATATTTAACCTCTGGAGATCCCATTCCATCTACCTCTTTTCTTATTCCTGTATCCAGTTTTTCCTGAAAGTAGAATTATATCATTTTAAATATTTTTTTATTGCACAAATATACAAATCAAATTAGTGACTTTTCATCAGCAGTCATTAGTTTTACCCAACCATTAACAAAAAGCAGTTAAACCTGCAAAAGACACATACTGGTCTGACTCAGCTTGTACACTTCAAAATGGAGTTCCAGTACGACAAATATATTCATTTCAAGGTATTACTATTTTTCACTGCTTTTCTCCCTCTAGGCAAAGTCCATGATGAATCGCCACCACTGAATGCATCAAACCCTATCTAACTCAAGATAATACTAAGTGCATTTATGTGACCTGTTCTCTGTTCTCATCACAAAAATCTTTATGCCATGTTATCACATAGTAAAAGTCATGGCTAGAAAATATTTCCTGAATTTCCACTTTCAAAACTGAACACAGTTCTCTAGACAAGGATCTACCTGAACACAGAACTCCAGATGAGGAGCTGGTCAAGGTTATTTTAGCTGTTACATGCCTTTCTTTCCTTTGTAATTTAGGCCCCTGGGATGAAGATCAATATTCTATTAGAGATTTGTTTATATTTTTGAGCCTGTCCAATGATTTTAAATGGTTTGTGTGCTTTATTCCCACATTCTTTTGTCCCTTTACATTTTCTAGTAAATTGCACCACTGAATGTTGGAAGCCCACTTGAATCTCAATTTTGATAGATAAATGCAAGAATTAATATAGCACTGCATTATACAGAACAGGAGAGGGCCATGCTTTAATTCATGCATTGAGTTAGCTCACAGCTAGGATGAAAGTGAGAGTTATTACTATTGGCTTCAGCACTCCAGCCATGTGTGAGGATGAATTTGTTCAGATCTTTAACTTATTAATATTAGTCAATCTGTGCACGCATAAAGCTCAGGCAAATGAAGGATTGTGATGATCCCTGGGAAGAAATGACATATGGCCTCAGGCATGAAAAATGACTGAGAAATGTTATCAGACTGCTCCCAGAAAGCAGGGAGCAAGACTCAAGTGCCAGTCATGGTCTTTTCACTCTGGTTGCTATACCAACTGGCAGATCCAGAAACCTGCAACAGAGGACTTGTAAGACTCAATTAATTAGTTTATTTATTGGTGGTGCCAAATTTACCAATCAGGCAAAATTGAGTACAAGCAATGGTGTGACTTCCCTTCCTCTGATGGTCATAGCATGCAGGGAAATGCCTCACTTGCATTCAGTTAGTCATCTCAATGTAACCAGGCCGTCGGCACAGGAATGTTTTAACCGGAGAGCTAGCTAGACCTGTTGCATATTTAGCTGCCGATTGTAAAATCCCATCAGGCAAAAACCCACAGAGGACTGTGGTCTGTCATGAAAGGGAGTCTGCAATACCTGCAGGATTTATGGTGACAGACAGGAGATGTGGTGAATTGGGAAAAAATAATAAAAGTAGGCAAGGATTGATTAATAAGAGGATTTAAGCCCTTAAAATGATGCGACAAATACATCTGCATGGTTTTGATTCTTGCCCACAGGCCTCTGCAACAATTATTCAGCAGCAGTGTCAGAGCTTAAACCACAGCCCCAATCACACCATCTGCAAGACTTTGGAAAAGCAGACATTTTAAACTTAAACCACATTTATCCTCAGAATAGGAGATCCCAGCACATTTACAAAATAATAATCACAGAGAGGGTCAGATAACATTAGAACTGCCCCTTCTGCCAGGATATCCAAAACACCTCAAAATGAATTGTGTGCAAATTGTCTGGTGCATTTGCTACATAACAATGATCATTATAATCCAAAAGTATTTCATTAGCAGTAAAGTGCTTTGAGATGTATAGTGGTTGTGAACAGCATAATAAATACAATTCTTTTGTAAAACTCAGTTTCAAGACCTCTTTGCGAGCAACAAGTGAAATGACAGCTCCCAATATCCAACATATTCTCACTCCTAAAAATGTTCCTACAGAATAACAATAAGATAGGTTTGGATTGACTGTTGTTTTTCAGGAACTAAGAGCCACTGTACAGAACACAGCAAAATGATAGTGCTTTTGGCATAACATCAACATTCTTAACCAAACTCAGCATCACAGCCAAAATTTATTTGAAAAATTGCGGTGGACAAATAACAGTATCTCTGAAGTGATAACTGAACCACCATATAAAAACACATGAAAGAGTTGTGCTTTTGAGAATAAATTTTCAGGCAAAACAGGGTCAACTTTTACATGAGTAATATTTTTGAAGAGGTTGAAATTCATGCTGGGCTTTTGGAACTGCCATAATGCTGAGCATTATACACTGATGGTAGTTGCTGGCCATGGTGCTGAATGTAGCACCAAACAGCTGTCCCAGGATATCCACTGACATTTCTGACACTGAATGAGAAAACAGCAATTATGAAAATGTACTCCACAGGTTCCCAACACTGCTCCATAAACTAATTGAAAATGTAAGTATTTTTGGGTGAAACATCGAAGCCAGTGAGGATAGTTGAAGTTTACATGAGATCAATTATGACTTGAATTTATATGATCTTAAAAAATGATTTGACCCCTAGGTCCTAATATGTGAATTAATCCCAGTCACCGCAATGCTTGTAGTCTCAATACTCCTATAATATAGAGGACTAAACCAGATGAGGTTCCTGCAGGCACTCATTAACCCCACGGCCACTGCAAGTCTGCTTGTGCAGAGATTAAGTGAAAAATAGATCGGACTTTGGACAACACTGAATGATGCTGCCTCTCAGGTGATGAATGGCTGCCTGTGTGAGGTATATGGGATCAACAGGAATACATTAACCTGTATGCAACAAGAATGCACCTTCACGTTAAGAGCAGCAGAAAATGTTTGCATCAAAAAGAAACACAAAAAGCAAAGGGGAAAAGTACCAATTATTGTACAGGCAACACTCTGTGTATAAATTATTCAACAAGTAAAAGAAAAATAGTTTGCAGGGTTTAATTATTTTAATAAGTTTGGGCAAAAATTAAGTACGTTAATGATATGAATGATAGAGTCTCAAAGCGGTTTGACATTTTCAATACTTAAGATAATTAATTGTTAAGCATTAAATTTAAATTCAGGAATAAATTGGAAAAAAGATAAATGCCAGGAATTTCATTGGGTGTTGTCTCAGTTGACCATCATAATTTAGGCAAAAACTTAATGGACAGGTCACCAGGCCTTCTCTCAATCTGCCTTTGAGATTGCAATTGACGTTTGAGGAAGGTTTCAGTGCTAAATCTTAGAACTGCATGCTTGGTTAATTTTTGCAATAATTAAGAGAATTCATTGAGTTTTTGACATGTATTTTTTGGGGAAAAACCTGGCCAAACTTTAATTGATGGCAAGTCATTGACTACAGATGAAGCCTGCATAAACAATGCCACCCTGATGTGCGTGGGAGAACTACTGTAATCAACATGTTACTGTGACATATGGCACATTCATATTAATGTGCTTCAATAACAACAGATTGGAGAACAAGCAGTAACTCATCCTCTATTCAATGCACTCACACTGCCATGCTGATCACAAAATTGACAGAAGGGAGACATCTAACCATTGGAAAATAACTCATTTTCTGTCCATTTTTGGGGGGCATTATTTCAAATTTAGGGGCTGGCTTTAAAATTGAGATATTTTTTCTCTCAAAGGTTTATGCAATTTTGGAACTGTCTGTCTCAAAACACAGTGTAGGTGAGTGTCATGGAATATTGAGAGATTGTCTCCCCATATGGGAGAGTCTCCGACCAGAGGGCATAATTTCAGTATGTGGAGGAATTTCTTCTCTCAAAGGGTAGTGAATCTGTGGATTTTTTTTTAATTGCAAAAGGCTGTTGAGGCTGGGGCCATAAGTATATACAAGGCTACGATAGATTTTTAATCAGTAAGGGAAAGGGCAGGAAAGTTGTATTGAGGATTATTAGACCAGCCCTGATCTCACTGAATGGTAGAACAAACTCAAAGGGCTGAATAGCCTTATGTTTGTTTATTCAGTTCTTCCTTTTTTGCTCACACCTGGTGTTTTGTGGAATCCAATCCATGCAATTCCTATTTTCTTTGCAAAGTAGCTAAGCCTAAATTGTCTCTTGAGCTTTTCTCTTTTAAGTTGAAGTCTAAGTTGCTTAATTTCATAATTTGTACAAATACACAAAATAGCTTCAGTTTCACAGGCTGAGCAAGCACATTAATTAAGTCAGATCACTTGACAAGTATTTTGGAATACCTTGGACAATCTGAAGCAGAAAGCTGTGCTTTTTACATCAGCCTTTTCTTTGCCCATTAACAGAAGGCCTTTCTCATCAATGAGGCTCAAGTACTTCCCTGTTGTAACATGTCTCAGTCGGAACGGCTGACCCCACCTGATATGGCTTCCACTCCACCTGGAAGGAGAAGTTATTTCACACGATGTAATATCAAATGAATATCAAGTCAGTGAAACGACAAACAACACCCAGTCAATGGGAATGAATCAAACAAGTCACAAACAACAGTAAGTAACCTGATTTACTTATCATCTTGTTTCCAATGCTGCTCAGAGATCGTTGCTCCATTGCAATGTAATGTTGGCTTTTTATATAACTTACTTTCACATCTGTTACTGTTTGCACTTTAACAAAGAAACAGTGCCCTCTCTACATGAAATATCCATGTTTCAATCCATCTAGTTCCATTACGATCAAGTTGCTTTTTCCAAAACTATAACATTTGTAAAACATAATAGTTTATATTGGATGACATATAGAGAGAGAGTGCAATTCAGACCAGTTTCTATCCATACAGTACATGAGATACCTCACTGCATTACCATCACAGGTTCTGAGCACAATGTATATTTACATATCATGTCAAACATTCTCTAGTGGATATGCCCTGAATGCTTTTACATGGATTCCAGTCCTTTGGTGCAGGGTGGCAGGAGGGCCTCAAACAGTACGCTTTCCTCATTGAACCTATGTGATAGCTGCCCTGAATTTCATTGCATCCCATAGTACATTATCCTGGACCTTGGAATGTGCCAGTCTGCAATGATTTGTTGTCTGAAACGTTCTATTTTGGCAACACCAGCAAATTCTGTGCAGCCCAAAGACCTTCTTTAACCAAATTAGTGGTTCTCCAGCATTAGTTGGTATTCCTGCATGTTACATGGGTCAGCATGTAGTGGGCCAAACAGAGGTTTGTTGTGGAATTCCCACCTCACTAAAATGCCAGTGTCAATATATCATTAATTACACAATAAATGGTATCGGTTACACCTGATACTGCTCAGCACAGATTGCAATAATAATCATATTGAATAAATAAGTGACACCTCATGACCTCATACACTTAATCCTGTTTTACAGGTGTATGCATGTACTTACAGGTAGTGGATCACTGGAATCTTGTATAGTAATAATAGTGACTACCCTTTAAACAAGCCAAGGCTTACAGCAAGCAAATCATGTTGGACTTTTACATCAACAGCATGGCATGGAGACAGACATGGAATCTTGCACCACCAGCCCATGGCTGATTCCCAGCTCCATTCCACTCCCTGACTACATCATGGACATCGGATGGGGAGGGGTGAATTTGGTCAAAAGGGCTATGCAGGCGTATGACCAATTTAGGTATCGAAGAGTCTATCAGGGCTATTGTCAGAAGCCAACTGCAGGTGGTAACAAAGATGCCCAGTTCTGGAAGTCTTTTATATTAGAGACTGGTACAAGATACAGGAATGAGAATGTTTTATAATGAGGTGATTCATATTTGTGCAGTGATGCATTGTTTTCAGCAATTCAATGCTGTTCAAGTGATAACCTGGATATGGACTGGGAATGATATAGTCCTGTTTCCTGCATTCCTGTTGCATTTAGGCTGCCATAAACAATGAAAAGAAAACATCCAAGGCCTTTACCCAGGTTTTATTGAGATAAGTGTACCAAGGATCAAAATATAAAGCCAACCACCACAGGTCATTGAATAGACAGACTGAAAAGTGGACTGTCCATTTTGGTTAGATCCATGTCATTTAATGTACTCTACAAGGATCAGGGCTCACAACAGTTTAACTCCAGACATTTTAACACCATTGGGAGAAAGTGAGGACTGCAGATGCTAGAGATCAGAGTCGAGAGTGTGGTGCTGGAAAAGCACAGCAGGTCAAGCAGCTTGTTTTGGGCATAAGCCCTTCATCAGATCCAAGGAGTAAATATCATCACCAATCTGTCCTGGTCTATCTATGTCAATGCTACAGCCAAGAAAGCACACCAAAGCTTCTACTTCCTCAGAAGGCATGTCCACAATTACTCTTACCTATTTTTATAGATCCACTATAGAAGGCATTTTATATGGATGCATCACAGCTTGGTATAGCAACTGCTCTGCCCAACACGGCAAGAAATTACAGTGAGTTGTCAACACAGCCTAGTCCATCACTAAAACCAGCCTTCCTTCCACTGACTTTGTCTACACTTGTTGCTGCCTAAGGAAATCAGCCAACATAATCAAAGACTCAACCCACCCTGGTTATACTCTCTTCCATCCTCTTTCATTGGGCAGAGGATATACAAGTTGAAAACACGTACCAGCAGATTCAAGAACAGCTTCTTCCCACTGTTATCAGACTTACAGAAACGAACCTCTTATATATTAGAATTGATCTTTCTCCACACCTTCTCTGTAGCTGTAACACTATATTCTGCATTCTGTTCTATCACTCTGAAGTACTTATGTAATTATGATTTGGCTGGGTAGCATGCACAACAATACTTTTCAATGTATCTTGATACATATGACAATAATAAATCAAATCAAATCAAACATAATCATCATAGGCCCCTTGTCAGGCTCTCTGCAGCAGCAAAATTTCCCATTATTAACTCAGAGGGCAGATGGGAATGATTTAGGATTTCTGGCCTCCACTATCAGGATAATCAATTAGACTTAGCAATTATCTATGCAGCCACAATATAGTGGTGGGTCAGAGATTAAATGGGAGCCATACAGGTCTGAGGTGGCAGCCCAATAAATCCTATCAGAATTTATCAACAGCCTTACAGCAGATGGGCTGTCTAACTGTCATTATCCCAGTGGCACTGGCAGTGAAAGTAGCTGCTGGCTTCTAACTATCCAAAAGTACTTCAGTCACCAGGGACCCAAATTAAGGGGGAGAGCATTGATTCCATCAGGTCTCCTCCACAGAACTGATGGAGGTTCTCCAATCATTAGGTGGGACTCCAGTCTGCCCCACAAAATCCAGCCCATTGTTTATGAAAGTACAGTGATTCTAACGAGGGCCAGGTGGATCTCATTGAGTATGGAGATTCTTGATTGGGGCTATGACCTGGGCCAATCAGGGAGCCCTGGCTGATAGATAGAAACAGGGGTTTCAGACAGTCACCTCACTCGTGGAACTGGCTCTGCGCTAGCTGGTGTGTGTGTGTGTGTGTGTGTGTGTGTGTGTGTGTGTGTGTGTATATATATATATATATATATATATATGTACATATGTATATATGTACACAGTTTATTTCAGATGACAGATGAATGCATCAAACACCTTCACAATTCTTTCCCTGACCTCCTTGTAATCACTCCCACTGGTTCCACAGGTCAAGCTTGCCTGCAGCATGAATATGCAAGAACAGAAAGGAGATTTAGCTGTCAAACTTTCACTCCAGATCAACCTGTTACTAGTCCAGTTCTGTCAAAATAAGGGTAATCATAGAATCTCTACACTGTGGAAAGAGGCTATTAGGCCCATTGAGTCTGCACAGACCCTCCAAAGAACATTCTACCAAGACCCACTCCAGCCCCATAACCTCACATTTACCCATGGCCAATCCCCTTAACCTGCACATCTTTGGACTGGGAGAGAAAACTGGAAGCCAACACAGACACGTAGACAACATCCAAACTCCATACAGACAATCACCCAAGGCTGGTCTCTTGTGCTGTGAGGCAACAGTGCCAACCACTGAGGGTCCTTCTTTTTTAAGATGCAAATCAAAATACAAAACCCTTCACACCGTGTCAGTAACTTAACAAGCAATGTAGAAAGACTGCTCCTAATTGTTTCATTCAGCAAAGTCTTAAATATGTTATTGAAGACCAAACTAATAATGACAGGAAACAGTACTGCCATATACTTGCAATGTTTGGTGCAGTTCGCCACTGGAGGAAATCTTTCTCCCTCATTAGTAACATATTCTATTTGATCCAGATATACATGGTGAAGTGTGCACAAATATTTAACTTTGTCAATAAACCAAACAGAGAATTCTCCATTGGCATATTTATAGAATTTCTTCATTGTGTCTATGTATGAGAACGAATCATCCATCATTTACAATATTTCAGCTGCATAATTTCCATTACAGAAACCATTCTTCAATAACAAAGTTCTCTAAGGTTTCAACCCATAACTCAATGCAACTATTGTCATAGCATTTTTATTAATTGCATTTTTGAACTTTGTTTATAGCATAATTTTCCCACTGAACCAATCTATTTCAACTGACCTCAAATTGAGTTTCAAGCTCAAAGGATTTAAAGGAAACTATCTGCGGTACGTCCCTAGGTTTAGTGCCAGCTATATATCCCATTTTCATCATTCAGTTTATTGAAATTCACATAATTCTGGTGGTTGCCTGTGGAGTTTTAACAAGTAACGTTGTAACAGTCCAGTGCTGTGGTTCATAGCCCATTGATTTATTGGTCTATTCCACTGTAAAATGACAGAAGTGCAAGTTGCCAGTAATTTGCCTATCAGTGGTGATATGTAATAAGTGGCATTAAGACCTCAACTGAAAATGAATGTAGCCTTGCATTGTGTCCGCAGTTTCTGAAGCAAATTCCTGATCTCACTGAGAAGTGTTTCCTCACAGGAAAAGCAAATAAAAGCTGAAAAACACTTATTCAATTTTAATAAGACTGATGGAAACACTGAACAGCAGCCCCAAATTCCCTCTCAAATATGGCAGGCCTTTATAACTCAGGAGACTGATTGTGAGAGCGGATTAAAACAAACAGGTGTTTCCTTTCTTAGGAACTCCTATAGTTTTCATGTCTTTGTAGCATTGACAGCACATCTTGTGGGAAAACAGAGCATGGGTAGCATTGAAAATAAAGGCTCTGTTGGCACACTTTGACAGGTTGCAATCCAGATTGTCCTCCATTTAATGTCTTCCATTTGATGTAGAAAATGCCGGACCAATGGTGGACTGCAGGGAAGAACCAGCCAGTCCAGAGATGAAGGTGTGATATTGAAGACATCAGGACTAATACCAATTCATGGTTTGAATGAATCAACAAAGGATAAACTGTGACACACAAAAAGCAGCAGCAATAATTCTCTGGCATAAACTATTAGAGGACAAGAACAAAATTATACCACAATTGAAAGCAATTAGCCATGTATTTGAAAGGAGGGAGTTGAGATTACATAGACAAATCTGCTTTGACACCTACTTGATAAACGAGATGCTTTATGCCACAAGGATAACTTGGATGCCCTACAGACAAATTAACTGACACTCCTGACTGTATCTGTCAGCCAGTGCTCCTTGATTGAACCAGGTTAACAACCACAACCAGGGAACTCAAATTCTATTAGATCCACCTGGCTGACATTGTTTCAATCACTACAGAGATGAGAAGGAATTTTTCTCCTAGGGATATTAATCTTTGGAAATCATAGATACCAGTATAGCCTTGGCTATTTAATATACTCAAGGTCGTAATAAACAGATTGTTTGATCTACATGAGCTTAAGATAACAGGGGTTACTTCGTAAAGTAGATTTAAAGCCACAATTAGATCAGTCATGATTTTACTGAATGATGAAGCAGATTTGATGGCCCAAATGGCTCTTTTTTTCTTAAGTTCTTATATTCTTACATTAACAAACTCTATGCAGTAAATTTTATACTCCCTAACAGCACTAATGCTGGGACTTTGTGAAGAGACACTTATCGTTGCAAGTGTAAAGTCTTTTCAATGGCCAAAATGCTCCTTGCCCATCACGAGGCAACTCAGACATGATACGCAGCATGCAGCAAATTAGCCATTTTAAAGCTCACTAAAATCTCAGACTCTGTGACCTGTGAAGGAATATGGAGAATATTTCTCAAATTTGGCTGCCCTCAGAGGTTTTGTCATCATTCTCTGCCCATCCACAATGACATGTAAACCAACAGAACCATCACAGACCTAGCGCAACCCTCTTCTTCATCATCCTCACTGCAATACTGGACCTCACCTCAATTAAATTACCCAAAGAACTGGAGATAATTCACATAACAGACAGAAAACTGTTCAATCCAAATTGCTTTCAAAAGCAAAGCCACTCCAGTTTCAGTCACTGAACTCAAATACGCTGATGATGCTGGTGTACAAATTCATGTAGAAACTTAGCTTCAGGTGACTCTTTTTCTCTGAAGCTTTCTCAAAACATCTGGAAAGTCGATACTCTCTTTCAACCAGCTATCATTGCACAACATTTCCTCCAACAATCCCCTCCCCAAACAATTAATTTAAATGGCGAGATGCTGGAAAGTTTGGATCACTTTCCATCACCTCCTAACCCATCAAACTGGAGTGCTAGGATGTCATCCTCAAACTCAAAGTAGTGCCTGAGAAAGAGGAAGGACTCTTATACAATTTTGAGGCATGAAGAGCAGAGAGTGTGCCATGTACACTCCATCCATTGATGAAAGGTGTAATGATTGAAAGTGGACACTCGTCTCAACAATGGAAAACCTAGTCAACAAAATCCATCATCATCTCCAATGAGAACAAGAGTATTTGAGCATCAGGATCACAAACCTGAGACTAAGGTCATACAGGGTCAGAGAACAAAGACCCTATGCTCCTACATGTTTTGGAGGCTAGATCAACCTACCACAGGCACCTCAAGCATTAGAAAAGTACCATCAGCAAATACGCTTGCAAGATCCTCCAAATCTGGAGGCCATCAGTCAGCAGCATCCTCTCCCAGGTCAACAATGCCCACCATCAAAGTGCCAATCATTCGAAGTCAGCACCACTGGGCAGGATATATTTCTCAGAGGCCTGTCACCAGACTCCTGAATAGCTGTTCTGCTTGGAAATCAGTCATTGCAGGAGACTCCCAGAGGACAGCAGAAATGCTTTAGCAATATTCTCAAAGCATCTCTGAAGAAATCAAACATTCCAACCAAACTCTGACTTGGAATCAACCAAAATGGAGAAGTTTCATCTGGGAAGGCACCTAATACATCAAGAGATTTCTTCAGCAACATGCAGAAGTGATTTGACAGACTGTGTGCAAATTTCCAACCAGCTCATCCATCCAACCCTCCAAGTGCCAATTGTCTCTTATATGTGGCAAAGACTAAAGATTTACTAACCACCTCAGAACCCATCAAACTGGAGTGCTAGGGTGTCATCCTCAAACTCAAGGTAGTGCCTGAGAAGGAAAAAGGACAGCTACACAATTTTGAGGCATTAAGAGCAGAAAGTGTGCCACGTACGCTCCATCTATTGATGAAAGGTGTAATGCTTGAAAGGAATTCTTTCTGCTTCTCCAAATTCCAGTGTGAGGATTATGAATACAACACGTGGCTCTGAAAAATCTTTGCATTTGCCAACAGCTTATCCACCAAGTCTTCTACATCTACCCCTTCTTCCCATATATTCCAGATTTCCCATAGGCTCGATTGATAATCTCCTGTGAATGGTAGTTTACTAATAAGATGTAAATAAATCCACCCCACATTATGGTTACAATCTCACCTCTGTCCACCGAGTATTTACCCACAGATTACAATTAATTTGTATTACTTAAATGACCTTGATACACTTTCAACACGACTTCAATTTTGAATAATCGCATTTTTAACTTTACAGTTGAAATGTATATTCATACACATCATTTTTATTCAACTAAAGCAAATCATGACTTTTGTCACTTACGCAACCCTCAGCATCTCTAGCCTCCACAGTGACCGAGCATGAATGGACACTGCTCCACCTTCATAATGAACCGTCCTAGAAGGAAATTGCAAAGAGACACAATTGAACACATTCTTGTTATTAATGTTGAGGCATTCCATAATTTTAATACATCTTATTTACAATAAATCATTAAAATATGCAAACTGCGACAACTTAAACTTACTTTGATAATAATTATTTGAAAAATTAAGGAACTAAGTAATCAATACTTTTTATGGTATCTCTACGTCTGAGCCATACTGCCCACGTTCAAGACATACTTGCACCAGATATGTATCAGAACAAGTTGATTAAAAATTTCTGGAAACATTTAAGAAGGAAACTGAAGAATAGGTTTTCCATTACATCGAACCTTTGGTTCCTTTCAAGATTAAAAATGAACATTTTCTGTCATGTGTTTTTAACACACTGTTCTCAAGTTTAAAGTAAACAGATTGATGGTTTTGTCACAATAGCAGAGATGTCTATTAAACCTGCCAGAAGGAATATGTGAACTAAGGAGTCCTGACTCCTTTGTGAAAATTACCTGTATTGACATTTCTAACATATTCTGTGCGTTACTGACAGTGCTGCACATAGAGACCAGAGGAACTCTTACACGTTGTAAACACAATACAATGAAGAATTGTTCCAGTTGACATGTTTCTTGGCAAAATCCCTCAGCTTAGCTTTTTAACAGATCAGCAGACATTTGACTGAAATTCCTTTACTCATTATTTCACCAGTCTTTAGCTCATTTATATTAAGTAGATTACTCACATTTGTTACTGATTGCTCAAAATTATATGTTAAATAGAATACTTACATTTACATTTCCCAACTTCATGTAACATTGTCTAAAGCAAAACAAATTGTTGCATTGTTTGAAGTATTTATAAACACCATTGCACCGTGCAGGGATTATATTGCACAGAGGTGTCCCTTCAGCATTCTAGCTGACCCATTTCTATCAACCAGCTTCACACATTGATTCTAAGTAGGTCTATGTAACACATTTTCAACCTGTATCAAATATACATTTGACTTTAAAACAAAGTCACGGCACCTTCGATGTCAGCAAGCTGAACTGGATTTTCCTTCAATTTTGCTAAATCATGTCATCTAACTTCCCAAACTTGGCCTCACCAAAACCTCTACTTGTTACCTCCATACTCACTGGCCCACTTTTGCAACTGGTCCAAATGTACATTCCTTCATGAATGTGAGAGAATAAAAAATCTGGTACCCAGCTACACGAGGAGATACTAGGGTGAAATGTTAACAATTTGGTCAAAGAGGTAATTTTCAGGAATATTTTAAAGGAGGAAAGAGAGTTGGAGAGGTAAGGATTAAGGAGATAGTTCAAGAGCTTAGAGCCTTATAAACTGAAGGAGTAGCTTACAGTGGTGAAGCAATTAAAATTGGGGATGATCTAAAGGTAGAATTAGAGGACTGCAGACACCTTGAAGAGTTTGAGACTGAAGGATAGTACAAAGATTGAGAGGGAGAAAGCTGTATCATGACTTGAAAGCAATGATGAGCCTTTTAAAATTGACATGCTGCTGAGCCAGAAGCCTATCTAGGTCAGTGCGCATGGAGTGGTGGATAAATAGGACTTAGTACAAGTAGGGACATGCCAGAAGAGTTTCGTATAAACTCAAGTTTATGGCGAGTACAACCTGGAAAACCATCCAAGAATGGAATAGTCATACATGATGAAAGTTTCAGCAGCAGATGAACTGATGCAGAGGAAGAGGTAGGCAATCTTAAAGAGAGGTAGATCAGTGATGTTAGTGGTGGTGTGGATATGCGATTGGAAACATATCCCAGAGTCAAATATGACACCAAGGCAGTGAATAGTCAGGTTCAGTTCGTTGGGAGGGGCACAGAGTTGGTGGTTAATGGCTCCTTCATTTATTTGGTATCAATTTTTGTCTGACTAGGCTGTTCAGATATGCTTGAGATATATTCCATGATAAAAGTGTTATATGAATACAAAGATATTATTGTAATAAAATCTATTTTTCATAGATGTTAGTACACATGGATACAGAAAATATTAATGCACTCTATGTCTCTAAGGTTATTGCTCCTACTTTACATTGCAAACTTGGAATGTTACCTTTTGAGTTTTCTGCACAGACCTAAATCTAACTTTACACTAATTGTTCAAGTATTTCCCATAGTTGTTTACATTGGTACACACGCATGTTTAAGGAGCAGAGCATGCTGGAAACAACCACTTAGCCTAATGGACATGATAGCAGATGAGGAAAACACTATCTAATTAGTGTCACTAACTCTGTGGTTGCAGTTTAAGAAAATTAGATTCGCTCTGACATATGGAGAAGTTGGTTCATGTTGATTGGAGTAGAAATCCTAACTTGCTGTTTAATTGAGAAATCTAACTTTATTTTTCTTAGTTATGTTGCAAAACGGCCCTGATATTGCTAAACAGAATTAGAGATCTTATTTATAGTCTCAAAAGATATTTTCTGTGCCACATTGATTAGTCAGCTCAGAAAAGGAGCAATACAATTCAGATCTAATTGACAGTGATGTATGGCTGCTACAAATCTGATTAGACTATTACACCCATCAATGACCAAAAAGGAAGCAACTGGGAAAGGTTAACGTTGTAGCTGTCGCGTCACAATGTCTTCAATGTCTTCAATGTCTGCATGACATTCTATTTTCAATACCTTTACAGATTTCTTAACAGAACACTTTACAATGTGCACCCTTACATTCACCTCAGTTTCTGCTTCTTGACTTAATAAATGTCTTTAAAATTCTAAAAGCTTTTCATATCCAGAGAGAACATGCCCACTTGTGAGCAAGTGCATAACAAGAGGTCATCAGTATCAGATAGTCAAAAGAAATGCAGTGGAGAATGAATGGTGAGAATGTTGAATTCGCTACCATTGGGAATGGATCAAGCAAAGATGAAAGACGCAATTAAAAAGAAGCTCGAATAACATATGTTGTATTGAAGTGGTCTTCTGTGCGGTCTTACAGCTGCTTGGCGTGCTTGTCAGTAGAGATCTGTCCAGGGTTGGGAAAGGTTATGTTGATATATGGCACTCAGATGTAACTCTAATACCTACAGCATGTGTCAGGTTCCTGCACAGCAAGCACACTACGTGTTAATGTAATTATAAGGCTTTGCCAGAAACTGGGTGGGGACTCGTCTTCAATCCTGTCAAGGGTGGTGTGGGAACATGCACTTTCTGTCAGAAGATCCCAATACTATCAACCACAGGCAATGTCTCCTCACACCCCACTGTTGTGGCCCTGGTCAATCATTTGCTTGGGTTGCTCAAAGCCAGGGGACCAGGGAGCGTACATCGGTCAGTCATGCAGGATTATAACAGGCAGTCAGGAAAATTATATATCATCAGACAAGAAACTAATAGTACAGTGGACAGGTGCTGGTCAGTCATGTCTAAGGGTTACATGCAAAATTAGTCAGAGATCTAAGGTCTGGGAGTCCATTTATTAATCTGTGAGAGAGAGGCAATGAAGGCCTACAGGAGCGGGAAGGGAAGATCATCACTGTTAAAAGGCGTCGGGCAGTCACAGTGGGGGAAGCAAAACAATGGCATTTGTAGAGATGGGAACAAGGATGGTGACAAGGGAGAAAGACAAAATGTCTGGGGATTTGCAAAACACATTGGTGGGAATGTTAGACTACAGGCGGTGATGCATATCGGCAGTGACTATCACCAGGGGAGCGTAATGTCAGGGCTCTGGGGGGGCAGGAAGGAGAGTGGGACACACACACACGAATACACAAACACACACGAAGCATCTCACTTCAACATTATGGTTTAACCTCACATTGTAACACAGTCAAGTGTAATGAACTGTCAGTACAAACCCAAATACAGCACCATTTATTGTTTACTTAAGAGAAGGAAAGAAAAACCTGCATTTGCACAGTGAGGGGATCCCAAAATGCATTAAAACAACCAAAATTACCTTTGTAAATTACGAGTAAACAAGGAGGTTCTGTTTGGAAAGATCCCACAAAATGCAATTGAGATAAATATTCATTTGTCTCCCTACATCATAACTTATTGCTGCAAAAGGCAGTTAGAGATTGCATCAAACACTGATGGCCTGCAGGAACTGTCCTGAGATAAGGTTCAGCTATAGAATGAATGGACAACTGAAGCTCCATTAGCAAACTTGAAATTTCAGGTGGGAAAGTGAAATACAGCTGTCTCTAGGCTGGAAAATCGAGAAATTTTCAAAGTACTTACAGCTCAGATCAAGTGTGGTTGCCAGGGGGCAACTAAAATAATCTAAAATAAGGTCACAAGCAAGGTACAGTGCAAAGCTGGAATTAAAGTGATGAAGGGTAAGTTTAGAAGCCTGCACAGACAAAGTCTAATAGAAGAAGGAAATTTGCAGACTATGGAGGCTACAAAAATTGCGGGAAATCAATTATTTAAGTAGTGGTAAAGGAGGGCAGTATTTATTAAGAATACATCTAGAAAAAAACATGCAAGTAATGGGGATTATTATTTACAGTGCTAAATAGTGGAAATCATCTAGGGAAAACCCTTAAAGAATAAGATTCATTCAGTAAAGCCAGAAGAGAATAGGAATCATTATTCAACACGGGCAACAGGACTCATTCAAGTAAAGCTATTAGAGAAAGAGGAATTGTTTATTATTAAGGTTGCAATTAACAGAATTCATCAGTAGAAATCACAAAAATGAGGGAATCATTTATTTTACTCACTGAAGGTGGGATCATCCATTTTGACCATAAAAGGTGGTAAAACCATTCAGTACACATTAGGAGAATCAAAAGCCTTTCAGTCAGTGAAAATAAATAATCATATTAGAAAGACATTGCAGTAGAAATAATATTGACAACAAGGTTTAATGATAGAAATTGGTCTAACAACATAGAATTAGACATCGTCAAGAAAATAATTCTTCAGATACTGAATTGTTGCCAAATTAGATATTGAAATAGAAGTTAAATCAGTTGATACATTTTATATACAGTTGTAAATATAGCTAATGGCATTACAGCTCGTGATGGCATAAAAGAAACAACAGATGCTTTTGATAAAAGAGCAAGATTTAATATTATTTTGGCATCCAGGGTAATACATAGATAATTTTGTCAATGATATCTACAGATTAGTGGAAAATGTGACTATGTAAACGTAAATGTATAAGGAACAGAATTGTTGTTGGGATTGTTGATAACCTTTGTCATATTTGTTAAAGTCAAAAGAAGAATGACTTTAGAGAAAGACATTGAGATGGTAAATGAAGGTAAAGTATGAAAGCACAGCAGATTAGTGCTAAGAGGAGATCAACCATCTCACAAAAATTCAGGAGAATCCATTCAGTTCTTATGATATAAACTCCCAAAAGATACCCCTAAGAACCAATACAGACAGCAAGACAGATATTGTCAATACTGTCGTGCCAGGAGTCCACGTAGGCACAGTCAGTACCCACCTCCTAAAACAGACTGCTTTATACGTAACACATTGGTTTACTTTCAGAAAATGTGCTGATGTATGTCACGGTCATAGAAACACAAGAAGTAAACAGTTACCTCACAAAGAGGTCAATGAGATAAAAGAGGCTATAACAGAAGAAAACTCAAAGTATGGATCTTCAGTGAGCCAGACTTAGCATTTTGGCAAGAGAATGGCAAGTCATGCTATAACATCTCTGCAACATGAGGGGTGTCAGATAGTAGAGAACTTAAGTATGCCTCACAATCAAGAAGTGTGCTCTCGAGGATGAATGCATATTTTGTCTCGAATATTCTTCAAATGGGAGAAGAAGTAAAATTAGTTAAAGTCAAGAAAGCACAGGTCAAGAAACAGCCAGTCACAGAAAACTGGTCAAGGAACATTGGTTAAAGGAAAGCTACGATGGAACTCCCAGTCAATGGGCAAACAATAAAAAATATTATAGGGTTCCCCATAACCTAGATGGAACCTAGTAGAAGTCAGAATCCAATGATGCTAATCATGTTGGCATAAGAAAAATGATTCATACTGACAGCAGATGCTGGACTGCAGAAATGTTTTGCATTGCCATCAACACTGATGAGAGTTCAGACTGCAAGAACTTGTGAGGTTTGCAAGAAAACACAAGCAATTAGATAGCCAACGAGAAGTGCACCCTACTTGAGGTAACCAACAAAGCTTCAGCTGAAATAACTGAGTGCAACACAACTTAGTGAAAACATAGTGCTGACAAATTCAAAGTATGATATTAGATGCAGCCGACGCACATGTACAAGCAGAACATTTCTTTATCCACCGTGGAAGAATCCTCAGCACCAGTGACTGAGATCACACTGAACAAGAAGTAATCCTCAAACAATTCAACTCACATGGTGAGCCTTTTGATCGATAGATAGTAAAATCTGCTACCACATGGATGAACTGAATAGCACAGATTGATTTAAGGGGATCTATTAACACAGAAGGATGAAAGGAAAAGTTGACATGTTGATACGGTTACATGAGGTAGGGTGGGAAGAGGCTTTTATGGAGCATAAAAATGGGCACAGAACAGCTGAGTTAAGTGGCCTGCTTCTGTGCCATAAATTCAATGCAATTCTGTATAAAACTTTGAGTAAGCAACGCTGCCAACTGTGGAGGAGCAGTTCATTCATTTCATGGCCAGAGGTGACAGGATCAAAGCAAAAACACTGGGCTGTTCACTATTGCCTTTGAGGATTTTCCGTGTTTGGGAGCAAAGGCAGGTCCTGATATTAGTTCTAGTGCCTTGCTATCTGCCTGTATAATTTAACTGAAGGCAAGCAATAAGGATCCACCTCTGGAAGCAATATCCTGTCAGCAGCCTCTGCAGTAGTGATGGGCTGTGCAATAGGTGGCATCAGAAGGTTCCAATTATTTGTGACCAGGGACGCCAGGACAACTTTCAGGGGGAGCGGGGGAATGGCTGTTGCAGGCTTTGGGCAATAGAGGGCGGAGGGAAAGAGAATACACAAAGGAAACTTGTGTTCTCCTTGGCCTGCCACTGGCAGGCTGCATCCCCTGTCTATTAGGGGTGACCTATTAGGTTTCACATGCAGAGCTGGCCTGTCCCAAGTGATCTATCAATTGCAAATAACATATTCTCAGCTACTGCTGGACAGGTAGCCACATCCATTACTTAGAGTCAAGATTAGAGTGGTGCTGGAAAAGCACGGCAGGTCAGGCAGCATTCGTAGAACAGGAAAATTGACATTTCAGGCAAAAGCCCTTCATCGGGAAACATCCATTACTTACCTACTTCCAGGAAGATTCCCTGTAGGCAGGAACCTTTGCCACCAATCCAAAGGCAATCTTTCTGGATTTCCCTCCCAGTCTTATATCCATCCCTGCTAATACAGGTCTCTTAAGAATCTGTCCAATAATGCCGCCTGTATTGTTGTCATGTCGCGTTGCGGCTACACAGGACATTGGTTAGGCCAAAGTTGGAATATTGCGTGCAATTCTGGTCTCCTTACTATCGGAAAGATGTTGTGAAACTTGAAAGGGTTCATAAAAGACTTACAAAGATCTGGCCAGGGTTGGAGGATTTGAGCTATAGGAAGAGGTTGAATAGGCTAAGGCTGATTTCCCTGGAGTGTCGGAGGCTGAGGGGTGACCTTGTAGAGGTTTATAAAATCATGAGGGGCATGGATAGGATAAGTAGACAAGGTCTTTTTCCCTGGGGTGGGGGAATCCAGAACGAGAGGGCATAGGTTCAAGAGTGAGAGGGGAAAAGATATAAAAGGGACCTAAGGGGCAACGTTTTCATGCAGAGGATGGTACATGTATGGAATGAGCTGCCAGAGGAAATGTTGGAGGCTGGTACAATTGCAACATTTAAAAGACATCTGGATGGGTATATGAATAGGAAGGGTTTGGAGGGATATGGGCCAGGGGCTGGCAGGTAGGACTAGATTGGGTTGGGATATCGGGTTGGCATGAACAAGTTGGACCGAAGGGTCTGTTTCTGTGCTGTACATCTTTGACTCTATGATGCTACTAAACACCATCTATTTGGGCATGAGAAGGCTGACTGATTAGAACCCACAGTTTTGTAATGATGTGATTCTCTGCCAGCCTGCCTGGAGGTACAATGAGATATGATAAAGCTCCATGAGACTAAGTTCAAGATTCTTAACACACAGGATTCTCAATTCACTGAACACTTGATCAGTATGCTAAATAACCACACCTGGATTTATAACATATTGAGAAAACCACAGTGTGAATCTATTTAAATTCTATTTAAATCAAACTCATTAAAATAGATACTTTTTTATCTTTATATTTTACTTTATAATTCACCAAGATATTCTTAGTATGTTTTTATTGCCTAGCAATAACTTGCTGACTAGGTTGTGTTGTCACACACAAAGATGAAATGTTTAAACAAGAACAACATTAACCTAAAGCATGTTACTTAGTTCCCTGAAAAATTCCTCATGGTAAATCTTATTTAATTCAAATGGAATCTAAAAGGCAAAACACACACTAATCATTCTTGTCTTGATGCTTCATCAAGAGTTCATGATGTCCTTTGATAACAGAAGGTGATATGCATTGTATAATTATATGTTAATGAGGAAGAGTAGCAAGCCAGGAAAACAGATGAAATTGAATCGTAACATTTAAGTAAAAGTGTGAATTAGCAATATAATTGGTCTGCTGCAGTGAACTCCTCGGAATGCTTACAATCTGGATTATCCAGGAACTACTTGAATAATTAATTGAGTAAGAAAATCCACAGGGTGATATTTATGGATCCACTTGATTCTGATATACTTCACTTCAAATGATTCTCACTTTGACATAATGTTGGTACTCCCAATCCCCTGTTCTCTTCTCACAGTTTTACATCTATTTTCACATCACATGCAAAATCTGAAAACAGTTGTGACCTATTATATACACTGTGACAAGGTGACTTTGTGACACAGTAGTAATGCCTCTACCTCTGGGCGAAGAGACTTGGATACAAGATGCAGCTGCTTCAGAGGTGTGTAATAAAGCCTGTGAACAGGTTGATTAGAAAATATCTACATTGTGACCGGGAGGGCTCTTGGAGTGCAATGGTAATGTAGCTTTGAGGCAAGAGATTCAAGTCTTACCGGATGTATGTTGTGTGTTGAAACAAATTGATTAAATTTGTGAAAACTTGCCCAAATATTTGCTCAGCTTTACATCTATTTTCACATCACATGCAAAATATCAAAACAATTGTGACCTATTATATACATTGTGACAATGTGACTTTGCGACAGATGCCATTGGTTTCGCTCCAGATAATGAAGTTACATACTCGATCCAGAGACTGGAAAACAGTCTAACCCAGGTAATTTCAGTGAGTAACAGGAAGAAGTTTTCAGTTAACTTAATCTTGTCTGTTTTGATTCTCTTCTCTAGTTTTTGATTACAGGCTAATAGACACAAAAGGAGACAGGGATAAAGGATAATAGCCCTGCATTACATCTATCCCTGTCTCATTTCTTAAGTTTTAAATTGCCAGTTAACCTCATCAACTTGTATCTGGCTGCTCAAACTTGACATTAAAAGGTGGCAAGCATGTATTTAAAGTATAATGTTAGGCCCTTAACTTGTTCATGGAGACCGCAACCTGGAACATATGATTTAAAACATTCAAATTGCATAAAATGTGAGTTTAACATGCAAAATTTGAAACCATAAATTTAGCTGCCTTTGATATGATTCTGCTTCCCTTCACTTAAAAAGCCAAACTCGCCCAAAGGTGCCTCCTGGCATCATCAACTTTGCAATACACCAATTTTCCTGAGTGTTTCCGCAGTCTCTGACCAATCGCCCTTCTTGCTTTCTCCAAGATCACTTTGCTGGTGAGACCCATCACCTGTTCCGTTGAACTTTTCCACCAAAACAATTGGCCACTCAATTTCCCTTTCTACTATCCATGCCATCGCTATCACAGATGGTAAGCTATTCAGAGGGCTTCTGTGGCACAGTATAATCACAACTCCGAACAGGTTAAATAGAAAATACTAAATTCTATTCAGACTTTCCTTTTCTAAGACACATTCTCTTCAAATTATCCATTGTTGACCCCTCTGTCTTTGCAAACTACCACCCACATTTCCAATCACTTTATCTTCTTGCCCAAGCAACGTTCACCTCCCAAACTTGTGTTCATATTTTACTTAACTCCATGTCTTAATCTCCACAGCCTGCCTCTACAAGATTCTAATCAAGTTGACAAATTACATTTTTTAATGACTGTGATCATAGTGCACTATCTCTTCTCATCCTTCCCACTCTGCAGCCTTTAGTATAGTTAATTACACCATATTCCTATGAGGCCTCGCTTTCATCATCCAACTGTATGTGATTCCCAGATCATCATCCATGATGGATATTCTTCGAGCTCCTGTACCATTACCTCTGGAGTTCTGCAGCGACCTCTTCCTAACCTTGCTTCTCTTCTTCATCTATATGCCACCCCTTGCTAGTATCAGCTGAAGACTCGGGGTCAAGTTGGAGGTTACATATCGAAGCTAGATCTTTCTTGATCCAACTTTGTGTTGTCAGACTGCCTTCCCAAATTCCTGTTTCATACATTCATTATTTCCTCCAATTACACAATGGGATGCCTAAATCCACCATCATTATTTCCAGATGCATAATCTGTTGACTCACAATCCATTGATTCATCCCTGATTCAATTTCCCTCTTCAGATATCATCTCAAATTGTTACAGACCCCCCTGTTTGAAAATTCAGCATCCCTTCTTATATTAAGGCAAGTGTTTGCTTCTTTATCCCTTCCACCTTGAAAACATTGTCCACTTCCACCCATGTAATTGTCCATCCATCACTGAATGTCTTATCTATGTCTTTGTTATCTTCAGACTTGATTATTCTAAACCTTTTCCTTAACCTCCATAAGCTTAAACTCGTTCAGAGTTCAGCTATATGTACCGAATCTGGCACCAAACCCCCTTCAGGCATCATCCTGATGCTCATTGACCTGCATTCATTCTCATTTACTTGAAAACCCAAGGTAAAATTTTCACCCTCACATATTCAAACCTACTATAGTCTCACTCTCACAATCTTCAACATATGGCAAATTGACACTTTACTTCTAACATACAAGTCAGCTAGGACATTCAATTGGTGAAAAGCGACAGGGTGGAATTAAGTCACAGCAACATGGATCTTTCCCACTGGTCACACTCAGACCGACTGCTCTCCAATACCAGGAGCATCACTAAGAGTTGCCAGTAATACTCTGAAGCCTACCCAGAGGAATGATGCTGAATCTTGGGAGGCCTGGTGATTGTGATGGGCGAATGGAGATCACCAAAAGAAGTCACCATTGAAGGGTGGCAAAGGATTCACAGGCCAGGGCAGGGGAAGGGGCAGGGGTGGGTTTCAAAAACCAACCAACCAACCACTTCCCTCAGGCCCCTCAATAGGCAAAGAGTGACTGACAATGAGGGATTCCCCCTACTCCAAACGTACACTTGACTGCAGGGAACCCAAGAGTTTGTAGGATGGTCTTTGAGAGCTGCTAGAGACCATAAAGTCATAGAGATATACAGCATGGAAACAGACCCTTCGGTCCAACCCTTCCATACCACCCAGATATCCTAACCTAATCTAGTCCCATTTGTCAGCACTTGCCCATATCCCTCCAAATTCTTCCTATTCATATGCCGATTCAAATATCTTTTAAATTCTGTAATTGTACCAGCCCTCACCACTTCCTCTGGCAGCTAATTCCAGACACGCACCACCCTCTGCATGAAAAAGTTGCCTCTTACATCCCTTTTATATAGAGTCATAGAGATGTACAGCATGGAAACAGACCCTTCGGTCCAACTCGATCCATGCTGACAAGACATCCCAACCTAATCTAGTCCCACTTGTCAGTACTTGGCCCATATCCCTCCAAGCCCTTCCTATTCATGTACCCATCCAGATGCCTTTTAAATGTTGCAATTGTACCAGCCTCTACCATCTTTCCCCTCTCACTCTGAACCTATGCCCTATAGCTCTGGATTCCCCCACCCCAGGAAAAAGATCTTGTCTGTTTATCTAATCCATGCCCCTCATGATTTTACAAACCTCTATAAGGTCACCCCTCAGCTTCCGACGTTCTAGGGAAAACAGCCCCAGCCTATTCAGACTTGCCCTATAGATCAAATCCTCCAAAACTGGCAACATCCTTTTCTGAATCCTTTCACATTTCACAACATCCTTCCTATAGGAAGAAGACCAGATGCAATATTCCAGAAGTGGCCTAACCAATGTCCTGTACAGCCACAACATAACCTCCCAATTCCTATACTCAATGCTCTGACCAATAAAGAAAAGCACACCAAACACCTTCTTCACTCTCCTATCTACCTACGGCTCTACTTTCAATGAACTATGAATCTGCATTCCAAGGTCTCTTTGTTCAGCAACTCTCCCGAGAAACTTACCATTAAGTGTATAAATGTTGTTCTGATTTGCTTTTCCAAAATGCCCATCTAAATTTCCAAAAGGCCAGTCGAGGTCCTATTAAATTTCTGAATCACCAGTAACCTTGAGTATTTTTTTAAATTCAAAGTGCACTACCAGCTGTTGTGGAATTCAAATATGGTCCCCATGACATTATTTTGGTTTCTGTGTTACTAATCTAGTGACACTGTAACATCATCTTCCCTTCAACACTAAAGTTCACTGGGCTCAAGCATAATTACAAATAAGTGACTCAGTAAAAAGCTAGTTTGGCAATCCCTTCACCCACCCTTGCACGGGATTCACACTGTAGGCCCTACCAGAACTCGATTGAGGATAGTTTACCCAATTGGAGGAATTGGATTCAGGTACTCATACCCGAATCTCACAGCACCCCGTCCGCCATCACGTCCGCTGCAGCAGGCTCTGTAAAATCCATCCCGCAGTGTGAATTGTGAATCTCCAAAAGCTACTGGCCAATTTAAGATAAAATATAAACAGAAGATGCTGGAGAAACTCAATGAGCCTGATAGCATCAGGGGAGAGAGAAATAGAGTTAACGTTTTGAGTTCAATATGGCTCTTCTTCAGAACAACAAAAGAATTTTATTTTGAGATTTCAAGCCACTGTATCTCAGAAACAGAATAACAGCTTACCCTCACACAGCACATTCATTGTAGCCAAAATCATGGCACATTAATCTCTTGAACAAATAAATGTGTAACACAGCTACTTAAGTTATTTGATGAGTTGATACCTCCTTGCAAACAACATGTGGCATTACATAATTCTATCTCTGTCAGGATCTTTCAGTTCTCCACATAGATCTCCCACTGCGCACCCCATGTGCCACGGTTAGTTTTGCCACCTTAGTTACCTCCGCTGTTCTTCTCCATGTTCTCCTGAAGGCACAGTCAAACATTCATCCATGTGTCCATGCAGTAACCTCAGCACATCCCCTCCCTTTAGGTATCCTAACAGAAGGGAAGAAATTATTAACCCAAGATGAGATATAATAAATAGCATACTGTTTCACAAGCAAAAAGCAAACACAAGCAAGCAGTAAAAGCATGGTACACTTGGACTAATGGATAGGGAGATAAAGACAAGTCCTAAAGAATTAAGCATGGGGAGAAAGTGAAATCACAAATACTAAGTTCTTCCCATTACTATGGTAGTATGACACACACACACACACGAAATTAAATTGCAAATCCATCATCTGAAGGGCCATAATAAAGCTGTAGGATGCAGACTGGAATAGCAATAAAAGTAATCATGATTATGTGCTGAACATTGTTAATGAAGTAGTATGTTTGAAAGGAGGCCATAGGTATATTCACCTAGTCTCACAAATGAAGCTTTTAAGTGGATGTTTTTTCTTTCGATGATTGATGTGACTGTCTTTCTGGCTGCATATTAGCTTAATCTGATTCATTTTCCTCTCTATGCTTCTTTTCCTGCTTTGCTAAATTTCTAATGTTGCAAAACATTGCAGAACACAGCTAATATTGGAGGGTTCTTGTTGTACTGTGACAGTGTGCCTGCCTCTGAGCTAAGACGTGTAATAACATATTCAAGCAGTTTGATTCACTGTAAATACAGCTGATATTGATCATTTGTAAACCTTTGTAGAATTGGGCCCACCTAACCCCTATGGGCAATTGGACCACTATTTCAGCATTCCGGTTATTTTGGTAGTTTTTAATCATATGAGATTGCCTGTTACCCTTGATTTAGTGGTTTGTCAATGGTATTCATACTCATTGATCTTTGAACTACTCCTGGCACAATGCACAGGACAAGGTAAAGGCACTGAGACTGCTGGGAGAGTGTACTCTAATATCAATGGAATATTGATAACCTATATGCATGATGTTATTATTCACACAGTTTTCTAACTAAAACATTGTGATTCTGCACATTATGAGAAGGTAAAAACTGCTCTTCCTCTTTGCCGTGAGGAACTGGGCATAAGTTTCCCGTTTGGCAAACAAGGTTTCTCAAGCTGCTTGGAAATTTGGAAAACTGGTTTCTGCGTAATGTGGCAAATGTCACCAGAGTGGCTTGAAAGGAACTTATCATAGTGGCTTTCACAACAGCAAGAAGCGTGTTGGCCTTTGGTAGACCTCAGGCTTCAGAGATGGCATTATACCACTATGCCCTCAACTCACAAAGTGGAACTAGAAAGGGGTAAGTTTCCTCAGGCATGACCAGTAGATACATGTGAATATGGAAAGCCACATTGGGGCTAATTCGAAATGTGGGTTTGGTACTTGTGGCAACAGCACGCTTGCTCCTCTGCCTGAATTTTCCTTCCTCCTCCAAGACCACAAGAGCTATTACCATACAGCACTGAATGCCAAAGTTGAGCAATATAGTTAGGAAGTAGACTTGCAACAGTGGTTTAAAGATATTGCAAAAAGCACTCCGATATTAAAAAATAATTATTTTTAATTCACTTAAGGGATGAGGGCATCGCAGGCTAGGTCAGCATTTATTGTCCATCCCTTATTGTTGTGGGTCTGGAGCCAGAGGTAGACCAGACCAGGTAAAGATGGCAGTTTCCTTCCTTAAAGAACAATATCAAATAGAAGACACTGTAGAAGCCACTGCTTTGAAAATCAAATAAAGCAGCAATATCCTCCTTCAAAAACCTTACTGGCCACAGTTTGAAGAATCAAAGTTCATCAGCAGCAACAGAGCACAGAGTGAATAGCTCAGAAAATGTTGGGTATTCCATGCAAAATCAATTAAACTTAATTTGCATTGTATATATGGGATAAATAATAGGGTCTGCATTACGTCTTCGCATACTTTGGAAAGCAATTCTAAAATTGTGGAACTTAAGAACAATAACGCTAGTGTTCAGGTTTCTCTATCCAATACTGCGATAAATGGTAATTGCAAACATATGTGGAAATACTCGACAGATACCTCAAGGAATCTGCCTGCTATATTTCACAAATAAACTTGCCTCTTTGGTGTTTGAATATAAAAGGTATATAAACAAAGCCAAGAATGTCAAGGTAGAAACTTTGCTCTACTAAAATGGAGATTCAATTTCTGGCAGCACATCATGGAAAAGTCAAGAAGGTGGTATGAAATGAACCCTGGTATATCAACATTTAAGGTTAAATCTACACAAACATATTGGATTACACTTCCTTAGTTTATCTATATATTGGCTACTGCTTACAATATTTAGAGGAGGCCGCATTTGTGATTGTACTCATGATGTTTGGTCTCATTGAATTTACTCAATAACACTGAGCTGAATTTTCTTTTTTAAAGCTATGTCAAAGTTGCATCAGGTTTTTTGGAGGGATTCTCACAGCAAGGCCAAACAGGATTTCTCACCACATCTTACAAACTCGTCTCATTAGCCACTACCCTGTCCCTATAGTGCCCTCATCGATCACCATCTTACCATGCACTGTTTCCAGAACAACTGGCCACTCAATGGATATCTGCTGAAAAATAGGCATTCCTTGTACCCATGCCACCTTTAAAAGCTGAGTGTACACCATCAGTGGGGGTCAAGCCACCAATCTATTCCAGCCTGGTTTGAGGTTTCAATGGGCAGCAGTGCAATCTCAGTCACCTGGAGAAATGCACAGCAATCTAAGTAGAAGGCCATTGACCTTCCCACTCTGCCTGCATAAGTGACACCACATTCTCTCTGCTACTTCACACTCACTCCACCTCCCACCAAAGCTCGCATTCTACCACTCTCACTATTGCCCGTATCTTCCTACCCCAACTCCTGACACTGCCAACCCAGGATACACTCTGTGCTGCCTATTCACTCGCTCACCCACCTGCATCAAAAGTAAAAGCTGTATCATCCACTTACATCTTCCTTAATACCTGATTCTCGCCCTCTTTCTCATTCCAGAGGGAAAACAGCCCCCAATAGGGCAGAAAGACTGAAGATGAATGGGGTGGGCTGCCCAACATTTAAATCCTCACCTCTTATGCAGACAGCATCCTGACTCCGACTGACCTAAATGGCTGACTGACCGTGTCCAAACCTCCAGTCAGATATTGGGAACTTCCCTTGACTTACTGTGCCATGGCCACAAGCAATTGTTATCCTGCTTGACTTGGGTGAGGCCTGCTGACAACCATGTGGGCGGCACGGTGGCACAGTGGTTAGCACTGCTGCCTCACAGCGCCAGAGACCCGGGTTCAATTCCCGACTCAGGCGACTGACTGTGTGGAGTTTGCACGTTCTCCCCGTGTCTGCGTGGGTTTCCTCCGGGTGCTCCGGTTTCCTCCCACAGTCCAAAGATGTGCAGGTCAGGTGAATTGGCCATGCTAAATTGCCCGTAGTGTTAGGTAAGGGGTACATGTAGAGGTATGAGTGGGTTGCGCTTCGGCGGGGCGGTGTGGACTTGTTGGGCCGAAGGGTCTGTTTCCACACTGTAAGTAATCTAATCTAATCTAATCATGACAAACTTCCGTGGCTTTGTGTCTACTCTAAACTGTAAGACAAGGGAGGAGTAATATGAACCAGGAATCCCTTGGTTAGACGGCAAAGCACCAAAAGAAAAGACCTGGAAAGATAATGCAAGACAGGGATGCTGTGAGCATCCAGGAAGGCTCAGGTGAGTGAATGTCCTGACTGCAAGCAAACAACCTGAAGATATGGTCGGATCCAATCCATGGTCTGAGTGCATGTCCCTGAGTGCATAGTGTCCTCACTGCAGCATTACAGTAATATATGTCAGTGCAGACTTTGGTACAGCATTGAAATGTAGAAGGTTCCTGTAGGTGGACTGGAGATTTGCCATGACAGCTAATAGAGGCTGGCATGTGTCAAATTGCCAGTGTGGATGTGGCTGGTACCCGTGGATTTTTCCCTAAGAGTATGGTGCCTGGAATCCAACAAGGACAGCCTTCAAAGCAAGCATTGAGCTGAAATCATCAGGTACCCCCAATCTAACTTTCATACTGGGAATTCTCAAAGTCTCGATGGTTTGGTATGTTTCATACGTTAGGAGGCTAAGTGTAAACGAGACAAGTTATGGCATTAATAAGGCATTTTAGAAGCCATAATACTCCTTAATTGTGACCCTCTGCTTCCTAGCAAGAAACTCAACTCACTGCTCAGCAAAAGCCAGATGCTGCCAAGGTTAAGATGAGCCTCACCAGACCTCTCACTGGATTCTGTCTCATTTATAGCTCAAGGCATTCAGACATCTGCAGGATTCTAGGAGTAAGCGAGGACTGCAGATGCTGGAGATCAGAGTCAAAGGGTGTGGCACTGGAAAAGCACAGCCAATCAGGCATCATCGAAGGAGCAGGAGAGTCGATGTTTCGAGCATAAGCCTTTCATCAGGAATGAGGCTTGTGGGCCTAGGGGGCTGAGAGATAAATGGGAGGGGGTAGGGCTGGGGGGAAGGTAGTTGGGAATGCGATAGGTAGATGAAGTTGGGGATGAAGGTGATAGGTCAGAGAGGAGAGTGGAGTAGATAGGTGGGAAGGAAGATGGACAGGTAGGACCATTCTAGAGGGTGGTGCCAAGTTGGAAGGTTGGGACTGGGATAAGGAGGGAGGAGGGGAAATGGGGAAACTGGTGAAATCCACATTGATCCCTCATGATTGGAGTGTCCCAAGGCGGAAGATGAGGCGTTCTTCCTCCAGGTGTCGGGTGGTTAAGGTTTGGCGATGGAGGAGGCCCAGGACCTACATGTCCTTGGCAGAGTGGGAGGGGGAGTTGAAATGTTCAGCCACAGGGCGGTGGGGTTGGTTAGTGCAGGTGTCCCAGTGAAACGATCTCTGAAACGATCTGCAAGTTGGCGTCCTGTCTCCCCAGTGTACAGTAGACCACATCAGGTGCAACGGATATAGTAGATGACATGTATGGAAGTACAGATAAATCTCTGTCGAATACAGATCCTTTAGGGCCTTGGACGGAGGTAAGGGGGGAGGTGCGGGTGCAGGTTTTGCACTTCTTGCAGTGGCAGGGGAAGATGCCAGGAGAGGAGGGTGGGTTTGGAGGGGGTGTGTGTGGACCTGACAAAGGAGTCGAAGAGGGAATGGCTGCTGCGAAATACAGATAGCGGTGGGGAGGGAGGTATATCTCTGGTGGTGGGGTCTGTTTGTTGGTGGCAGAAATGGCGGAGGATGTTGCAACATATCCAGAGGTTGGTGGGATGGAAGGTGAGGACCAGAGCGGTTCTGTCCTTGTTGCGATCGGACGGGTGGGGTTCAAGGGAAGTAGAGGAGATGCCCTGGAGGGCATCGTTGACCATGTGGGAGAGGAAATTGTGGTCAGTGATGAAGGAAGCCATCTGGGATGTTCTGTGGTGGAATTGGTCCTCCTGCGGGCAGATGCAATGGAGGTGGAGGAATTGGGAATAAGGGATAGCATTTTTGCAGGAGGCAAGGTGGGAGGAGGTGTCATCTAGGAAGCTGTGGTAGTCAAGGGTTTGTAGTGAATGTCCATGTTTAGTCGGCCACTGGAAATGGAGATGGAAAGTTCCAGCACGGGGAAGGAGATGTCTGAGATGGTCCAGGTGAACTTGAGGTCAGGGTGGAAGATGTTCGTGAAGTTCAACTTCCTCGTGGGAGTACAAGGTAGCATCACTATAGTCATCAATGTCGCGGAGGGAAAAGTGAGTGATGGTGCTAGCATAGCTGCAGAAGTTGGACTGGTCCATGTGGGTGCCATGGCTACGCCTTTGGTTTAGAGGAAGTGGGAGGATTGGAAGGAGAAGGTGTTGAGGGTGAGGACCAGTTCAGCCAGGTGGATGAGGGTGTCGGGTGGAAGGGTACTGTTGGCTTGATGTGAGAGGAAGAAACGGAGGGCTTGGAGACCTTCGTCATGGTGAATAGATGTATACAGGGACTCGATGTCCAAGGTGAAGATAAGGTATTTGGAGCCAGGGAAATGAAAATCTTGGAGGAGGTGAAGGGTGTGGGTGGTGTCTCGAATGTAGGTGAAGGGCTCGTGGACTAAGGGGGACAGGAAGGTGTCAAGATATGCATAAATGAGTTCAGTGGGACAGGAGCAGGCTGAGACAATAGGTTGACCGAGGCAGTTAGGTTGTGAATTTTGGGTAGGAGGAAGAATCAGGCAGTACACGGTTCCCAGACTATGACATTGGAGGCTGTAGATGGGAGATCCCCAGAGATGAGGTTATGGATGGTCTGGGAGATAATGGTTTGGTGTTGAGAGGTGAGGTCATGGTCGAGGGGGCAGTAGGAGGAGGTATCTGCAAGTTGGCACCTGGCTTCAGCCATATACAGATCAATGTGGCAACCTACCGTGGTGCCTCCCCTGTCTGCTAGTTTGATGGTGATACTGGGGGTGGGGCAGAAGGAGTGGAGGGTTGCATGTTGCGAGGGTGAGAGGTTAGAGTGGGTGATGGGGTGAACAGTTTGAGGTGGTCAATGTCACAGCAGCAGTTGGAAATGAAGAGATTGAGGGCAGGTTACAGGCCAGCACAGGGTGTCCAGGTGGATGGGGTGTGTTGGAGGCGTGGGAAGGAGTCCTTGGAGGGTGGGCGGGGGTCTTGATGGAAAAAGTAAGCCTGGAGACTGAGGTGGCGGAAGAAATGTTCAATGTCGCAATGCGTGTCGAACTCATGGATCTGGGAGCGTAGAGGGATGAAGGTGAGGCCTTTACTGAGGACTGACTGTTCATCCTTAGTGAGGGGGAGATCTTGGGGGGGGATGGTAAAAACACAGCAGGGCTGGGAGCTAGGACTGCACACTATAATTTCAGATCTGACAGTAAACTGGGGCATTTTCAGCTGAGAGTTCACCAACAGTTCACTATCAGACCACATTTAAATTAAGCCCTTGACTCACAATATAGCTGCATGAATGTGCTGTCGGACATGGGACTATCTCGCCTTCTGTTTAAGTTCCTCCCCATAGTTTCCTGAAGCAGATGAGTGCCTGAATGTTGTTACATTTCCTTGTGGTGAAGAACAATTTGGGGGATCACAGCTTAGAGCTGACACCACGCACCTTTGAATACTCAGTTGAGTTATAAAGATGTACGCAGTGAGTGGAATTGGTCTCTTGCTAGAATGGTTACATTGTGTGAGGCAAAGCTTGAAAAGGAGAATTAAAGTAGCAGAAGATTTAAAAGGATCACAAGATGGGTAACAAAAAAGGATTAATGTAGAAATTAGCTCTTTGAAATGAGTGAAGTTATTTACTCCTACGATGTGCATGCAAAGTGCTTTGACAAAGTACAAAGCTAATAGCAAAACTGCAGCAGTATTACTGCAGGGGTGCTCAAACAATCTTACCTTGTGCTACTTCACTTCCAGAGCAAATTGGAGCAACACTCCAGAGAGTTTGTTGGAATGCGGCATCAACATGTAAACTGCTACAGCCATATGACAAATGCTGCAAAAGAACAAAATCAGTTCAGCACCAGCTGATGACTGCCTGGTCACACTTAAATACATTTTAACAGAATACTGAGGTTTTATAACAGCTTTTACACTATTCAACAGTGTAAATATTACAGGATTCAAATCTGCTTCCAGATCTTATTGTTACCATGCAGTGAATAAGCATTTGAATAAGATAAATACAATCATTTGTGCAGCAACCATAGCAGTTACCATAGATTCCCTACAGTGTGGAAACAGGCCATTTGGCCCAACAAGTCCACACCAACCCCCCCAAAGAGTAAGATAGTTTAACTTGTTTATTTAGTCAATGCCTTCTTCATTTTGTCTGAACAGAAGTGGGATTCGGGTTCCATACAGCCTCACATGCATTCGAGCTCCATAAGAAAGTAAATATGACTGCATTGTTAGAAGTAATAAAGAACAGGTTACACTGTGATAGAGCCAGATAATGCATTAAAAATGGGATCAATGCTGACTAAGAATCCCAGGGTTACTCAGTAGGAAGGAATAACATGTTCATTGTTTTCGCATTTAGCTAGCAGACTGAAATCTAGCTTCTATTAAAATAAAATGAAAATGGAACCTATCACTCTCCACTGTGTACAGTATCCTGGCCATGATTACAAATTAACTGCCCAAAGCATTTCAGCAGCTTTGGTCCTATGTTTGTTAATCCCCTCCTGCCTCTGCAAATCCCTATTCACTCCTTCTCCAGTCAACTAGTGTTTTTAAATGTATCAGTCACTCTTGGGATCCTCACATCAATGGCCATTCTTCAAGTGCAGAAGTGGGTACTGTACACGCTGGAGATTACAGTCAAGATTAGAGTGGTGCTGGAAAAGCACAGCAGGAAAATCGACGTTTCGGGAAAAAGCCCTTCATCAGGAATCCTTCAAGTGCAGGCTGCCCTATATAAGTCACTTCAAAGGCAAGCCTCAAAGTCTTTACCTAATACCACATATATTGACAGCTGGCAAGACCCACTGGATATTAACAGGAGTAGAAATACTAAATAATTTTTCCATCTTTAACCTGGAGTTTCTGAGGCCTTATGTATCACTGGCCCACAATGATCAACTAACAGTGCAGAACGATAATATAGCTTAGTTAATCATGAGCTTAACTACCAGTGCCATTGGAAGCACAGTTTTTTTCAAAGTTTCGAAGTACCGTACAGTTTGTAAATACATCAAAATTCCTACATGTCCAGGTAGAGACTTAAAATAAAGTGAACAATGCAAATGGTTTGCTTTCAGAAATGAAGGGAAATGTGTGAGCTTTATCGTGTTGATGAAGTAATACACATATTATATTAGCAGAAAATAAATCAGAGAATGCTTGGTTACAATAATTCTGACAGGAAATTTGCAAAATACTACTCACCAGGTATCGTTCTGAGGAAATGCTGACTAAGATAAGATCATCTCCTACCCGTACTTTTTCCCCTTCCGAACGTTGTTTAGAGGCTGGGTGTATAGTCCACCAGCAAGCCTCCCCTGTACAAAGAACAAATCTGAAGTAGTCTGAAATAGTTTCTGTATCTTTATAAAGTACTGTGTCTATTTATCACATAAATATTGCCAGTATAACTGTAAATTTATAGAAATACATATAAAATGAATTTTAGACTAAAATAATGTTAACTTGCCATTTTTGCTAACTAACTAGACTCTTGAAGCAAATACAACTGCCTCTTAATGCAATAAGCTAATTCCTATTCCTATTTCAGATCCAATTTTTATTCCTTGCAAATATACAGTGTATGCCGCTTTATTTTTAAAAAGACTCCAAAAGTTTAAACTACTCTACAACCTTTATTTTTGGGGTTTTTTTCATTGAACAGTCTATTATAAAATGGGTGACTATCATCTTATGACTACATCCAATCCAGTAGCTGAATGGTGTGCGAAGCTATTGAATTTCCAGAGCTGATTTAGGATAAAGTCTGTATGGTACCCAATTTTTTTATTGATCCCTGCTCATTTTGCTTCCATTTCTCTTAGCACCTTTCTTATTTAATTAATGGTTCACAATTATCACATCTATCTATCATGGATATATAAATATTTGCTGTGTTACCCAAGTAAGCCATTCTGAAATAAAAACGGTGAATTCTTGAACCTGACACATGAAAGAGATGAAAACAACGGAAAAGATAACACATCCCTCACAACATACCTGTTGTATCTTCTTGTAATCCAACATCAAAGGCTAGTTTGTCTGTTGAGGATCGAGAGGTGGACAAACAACAGAGATACTTGGAAAGAAAATGCAGGACAACAGCAGGTTAAAATCTCAGACTGGTGATAATCTAACTGAGAAAACAGTAGTAAACAGATGATCGCTTCAAAGGAATTTAAAGTCCATTTAAGTTGGTTATTGCAAATTAAGTTTTGGCAAACAAGCTTTAGTTTTCCGCGTTCAGTAAACCAAAACATTTAATGAGGTTTGAAATGAATTCTTATTACATTGCTGGTCAACATATGAATATTGACTGCTACAATGAATGCCAATGGATATATCAAGTAGTCAAGGTTTCATCACATTAGTGCATTAGAGCATCCTGACCAGGCAATGCCCTGCAAATGGGCTCAACAAAGTTACTTAGCTACATTTTGTAAGAATGGAAAAATTAGATCACCATAATAGGATCTTTGATGTGAATGAGGTAAATAAAAACAGTAAATGAGTCATTCTTACCATTCCACTATAGGAGTGCCTGAGCAACACTGCATGTCCATACAAGAGGGTCCGATGGCCTCCACCTTGAGCTGTCTGTTAGTAAATGATGATAATGTTCAGGATAGTGAATCAAATAAAGCACAATACTTCTCTGTTGCAGCAATTGACAATTCAACTGACTGTCTTTTCTGCAGTTAACAAAACAAACGTATTTCTGAAACATGGTGCTAAATCTGCCAGTGTACAAATCAATGGATATCACACAGCAACTGTGCGGTGCTGCGGTCAGAATTTAACATGAATACTATGTTCACTTTGGTCATCTAAACGTGGGAGAGAATTGGGCACTGGCACCAGTACAGAGGAGCAATAAGGTTGACCTTAATGTTAAATCCTAAAGTGCTGTCATCTGTTGAGCCTCAATGTACATTAATGAAGTACAGTATCTAATTTATTAATTCTTTGGATAAGGGCATCATTGACAAGGCCAGCATTTATCACCATCCCTTGTTGCCACACCTAAGAGGCTTCTCAGGCAATTTCAGAGCACAAACAAAAGTCAACCACACTAGTGTGCCATTGTAGTCACTCTGAGGCAGAAGCAGGTGAATAGATTTTCTTCCCTGAAAACTGGAGATCCACTTGGATGTTTATGCTGATAATGCCAAGTTTTATTTCTCAGTCAATTAAAACTTTCAGTCATTGTGGGATTTGAACTCCCATTTCTAGCCTATAAGAAAAATATCTTACCCTTAATAACACTACACATCCCATAATAAGCTATTAAACACACAAAAAGATAAATTGGTTATGTATTTGTTAGTAATGGTTCTGTAGAAGATTGGTTAATGTAGAAGATTGGCATTAAGTTGCATCCAATCTGATGATGTCATAAGGCCTTGGGAAGGATAAGGCAGAACATCTTAGCATCTTGCAAGGTGAAGATCTATATCCTCAGGTCTCTCAACAGTCTTCATAACAATGTCTATCTTGTGAATGATAGCTATAATGCAATAAGTTACATCCAGACAAAATTGAATGTTCTTTCCACAGTTAGTCTACATGACCAGGCTAGAGAATAGAATTGTTGGGAATGATGAATTGTTGGAATTGATGAATTAAAATTAGACATGCCTTTTTTTTCTTAAGTTTTTCTGTAATCTTTTGCTGACAAAACATCTGAGTTCTGAGATGAAGGAAAAGGGAAAGCATTACCACAAAACAAATGTAACCAAAGCTCCATAATATTTTTTCACATGGCCAGTGCAAATGGAAGTTTGCTTTTCTAATTAGGCAGGATTACATAGGTATGTAGCAGGTTAGTGCAATAAAACGTAGATATTTAGAATAGAATTGAATTTAATTCAAAATGATAACAGAGAGGCAAAAAAAAAGGCTCTATTTTGTATGGTACTTAATCAAATATAAAGAAATCTAACTTTCCTGCAGTTCTGCTCATGGTTCTTAGAAGCTTCCATTATTTCTAATCAATGTGATTTCTAATGTGATTCTTAAATAACAAACTCTCACAATTCTGTACATGGTCCTGCATTCACACAGCAGAGGTTCCAATATTTTGTGGTGCTGTAGGACTCCTCATGACTCTTTCTCTTCTATCATACTGTTATGTTAAAATAGGTATTTGAGAGTATGGAACAGTCCATCCAGTTGGGTTTCTCCAAAGAATAACAAATACAATCAGGTATTAAACAATCATCAGAGAAACAAATCAATTCCTGCGCACACAGGACTTCATTGCAGCTTGAAAACTGCAAGTAAAAGGCCAATTACCAGGTCTGGAGGAATTGATTAAAAGATACACCAAGTTTTCTGGGTCAGATGAAGCATAAAACAATCAAAAATAAAGCATGCAAGCAGACTGGCGTAAGGAAGACCTTTCAGGACAAGTCGATTCCCACATGCAGAAATAAAACAAAATAGATTTTGTATCTTCTGACACCATAGCAATCCCTATATCAATAAAACTCCCTATCACAAGTACAATACTTGTGAATTCACCATGAAACGTATCAAAAGATTTTTCAAAAGTGGGAGGTGGCTTCTTAGGCAATATCTTGTCCTTGACAGGCAGTGTTACAACAGGGAAGTCAAACTTGATTCAGTATTTTGCAGTGAACATGAAATAGTGAGAAATAAAAGTCACGGATCATGGCAACACTTAAACCCTCCATCAGAAATAGAATTGGATGTACCAGAATGGAGAACCTCATGAGATAATTAAGTGAATCCATGGGATTTCCAAGTAACTGATCTTTGAAAATGCACAACTGAAGGTTTTCTCAAGTGTTATTGGCAACATACATGCTTCCCTATTCTTCATGGGTCAGAACTAGAACATTGACAGTGGCATCATCAAAACTTCAGGACAACAATTACACTCTGCCATCAATTTTTTCCTAATTTCCAAAACCACAAAAATACAACATACTACATACTTTGAGCAAAAGTGTTGTCACACAATGTAATGCAGCCTAAATATTATATAGGCACCAAAGACGGCTTTTGAGGTTTACCCAATTCTGATCCATGTCTGTCAGCATGTTTTATTTCACTGCTTTTCTGTTGCATTGATGATCCTATGAGAGGGAGTCACAAGAGTCACCTTACCACCCAACAGTCATTTTGTCTCTTATCTCTACTGTTGCAATCAAGTTGGGATGATGGACTGTGTGACATAAGGAAACACCATGGTAGCTCCTGGAACATTGAGAATTCATGTGCAAGTAAACTGTGCCGATCATAGCGACTCATCTTCCGCCTAGGAACCCTCCAGCCACAGGGGATGAATGCGGATTTCTCCAGCTTCCTCATTTCCCCTCCCCATCTTTTCTCAGTCCCAGCCCTCAGACTCAGCACAGCCTTCTTGACCTGCAATCTTCTCCTTCTCCTTTGATGCTGCCTGACCTGCTGCGCTTTTCCAGCAACACATTTTTAAGCTCTATGCCTATCATTGGAAACTAACTGCATACATATTGAATTGCAGACTCCGTGGTACATATAAACATGAAGATTAACATTTAGAGGTCAACAATCAGTAAGTCCAGGGAAACTCACCTCCCTCAGCCCTGGAAGTCACAACCGAATTTTGTACTATCCAGGCAATTAGTTACCTGAAATCAAGGCTACATATGGGATATCCCATCTTCAAATTAGAACGTGCCAATCAGGCCCGGGCCCAGTAGTCTGCATAGAGGCCTGGAATAAACAGCATTTAGGGCCTGGCATCAGTGAACCTAAGGCAGAACTAATATGTTAGTGGAGATGGGGTCTTCCAGCAGCAGTAGCCCTTGCAAAAGTGGGAGTCTATTGTATGACAAAGAATGCCTGATCATGAGAAACCCCATCTCTGAGCTCGTCGGGAGCCCAGAAAGTTTTATTGGGTGCACTCTGCAGATGGCAACAGGACCAATCTTGGAAGAGATGCTTAAGAGTCCATTAATTGGCATCCCAGGAATTCCACCAATTTTATCACCCATCCTCCCATGCCCAAGCTTGTGTTAAGGGCATACAATTCTCACTCATGAGTGCAATGCTGCAGTGGGTGCAATCAGTAGCCCTGGAAAATCTAGTAAATCAAAAGGTTTGAAGACCTTGGAGGCAGATGTTCGCAGGTAAAGGGATGGCTGGAAAAGCCTTCAGAAATGAGATAACAAGAATCCAGAGAATGTATATTCCTGTCAGGGTGAAAGGGAAGGCTGGTAGGTATAGGGAATGCTGGGTGACTAAAGAAATTGAGGGTTTGGTTAA